>NW_028181235.1:10000-82504 GCF_964211825.1 Aythya ferina | reverse complement strand
GTTAAGTGCAAGGTTTCCTTCTCTTCTTTAGTATGGATAGGAATCGTCACTTCGGACCTTTAGCACCTTCAGAAACACACCCAGTGCCATGCAGGTTCCTCTGCAGCTACTTCTAACAATTACTGGTGCTCCTTAGCATGGAAGTTTGACTCAAAACACTCTCCAGATTTAGCTCTTTTGACTGCCCAAGGAGCTCATCATTTTGCTTGTTGCCTTCCATTTTCCTGAACAGACCGGGAACGCTGTTCAGAATCTGAATGGATCTGGTCCATTCAGATTGGAAAGCTGAATGGACCAGATCAGAAGCTTTTTTTTTTTTTTTTTTAAACTGACATCTGCCAACATAGCAATCCAAGCGCTAAACCAGCTGAAGTTGCCCCTGAAAGCCTGAATAAAAGTGAGTAACTCTGGTGCACTCAGCAGGTCTGTAATAGAAGTCGGTTTGATTTTTCGATTTCTTTTGTTTTTGCTCCAGGGTGCTGGTAAAATTTTTGCATTAAGAGATTTTGAACCTTTTGTACCAAAGAATTAGAGATGCGCTACAGTGCCAGTAGCTGGGGGTCTGGAAATACACACCAACAAGTGTCATAAGCTTTGCCTTTGCTGAAGGAAGATGAATAGTACAAAGAAAATCTGTCTAGTTTGTTTTACAGGCTTGTCTTTCTCAGTACGGAACAAACTGACCTCCCTGGTCGAACTTTGCAGTGCCTATTCTGCCTTTGTCCTGCAGAGAAGAGCAAGAAAGGAACAAATCTATTTTTGCACCCCAAAAACGCATTAGAGGAGGATTATCACACCCACCTAAGGGTACTGCCTTGTTTGTTTATAAAGCACAAAGCATTTCTCTTGGACAGTCTCTCTTGCTGGCCTCTTTTGTGCCTTCCATTTATAATAAAGATATTAAGATGCTTACCCCTTGCTTGTTTTGTTTGTTTGTTTGTTTGTTTGTTTGTTTGTTTTTTTAAAGAACAGTGGAAGTGGAGAGTCGGATGACAAGCAAGAACAAACACTAGAAACTCCTTGTTCTGCCCCTGCTTTTTAATCACCCAGCATCACCCCGGCTGCAAAACAGCCTCTGCTGATTTACCTGCTTGTTAAAGCACCCCACAGGCTGCAAGTGCGGTGTGCTAGGTGTCAAGTTATATTTAACGGTGCACACGTAACCATTCATCTTCCCACAGTCGAAGCACAGAACAGCCTCTTGCTAACAGAACTCATCCCTGCTGCTGCAAGAAACCTCAAGGCCTGCAGGAAAACCTCAAGCTAAGAGTTCCAAAGCAAAAGCAGAAAACGCATCATTTGTACTCTTTCTATTTGAGGGAATTCTAGCTGCTAAACGCTGCCTACATCTGAGGGCACGTTCTGAGGCTGCCGGGAAGGACACTCAACACCCACTGACAGCACGAGTGCAAAGATGCCAGCCAAGAAGGCAAAGGTTAGAGCTGAACGCTGCCTCAGCTTCCTCCAGCAGCCAGCTTTCACCACGCTCTCTGAGACTCGGAGCCCCGAGTTACCGCAGCCGCCACGTACAGCTGCTCCTTGCTGGCCCAAACTATTTGAAGAGTCTTCAAACTTCAGGGACCTGTTTTACGACAGCCTCAAGATCAAATTCATCTGTTCCTGAAGGCGCTGATCGTCCTGCTGTTTCTGTAGCTGTCAAAGAACAATCCTGAACCGAGGCACTCGTCTGATCAAACAGTGCTTCGGCACAGATTTGTCTTTAGCTTGACACATCAAGGTGAAGAGGAATCGATTCTTGCAAGCAACCTCTCAAGCAGGGATCTAATAAGGTGACCAAAACGACAGATCTGTTGTGCAGATCTGAGCACGTCACTCTGCAGGGAATCACTTTCAAGCCTAAGATGTTTCACCCATCTCCCTGCCCCAGAGCGACACAAGGAAAGCTCTTAAGCAATTGCTAGCCTCTCCTCAGTGCTCACGAGTCCCAAATCACTAATTTTACAATATATAAACCATGGCAGCTGGCACCTAGTTGGCACACGGTGACACTGCACACGTTGGCAGTGTCGTCAGGAGCTGGAAAGTCAGGGGTGAGGGGGTTAAGGGAAAACCACACATCAGTTTAGCAACTTGGCTCCCGTAGGATACTTCCTACGGCAGGACTTTTAGCAAAGTCCCTCCCTCAGAGGGACCTGCTGGCTAATTAAAACGGGACTTCTGCTGGAGCAGTCAGAAGGCAGCAGGGTATCAGGAGATATCCAGTGGGCATCACCGTCAGTCTGTGGCAGTTTGGGGTCCAGGTATCAGTGGTTACGCGTGGTTTTCTCTGCTTCACTTTCTCCAAAACTGTGAAAAAATAGTTCTTTTACAGCACTGTACAGTCACACGTTACGGATGGAACCAGCTGCATCAACTTCCAGTACGACGGTGTTGGAAAAAGGTGCCTTTGGTGGTCAGGAGCACAACAGCTCTGGTGAGGTGTTATTTAAGTGTGTTCTTACATCTGAGTTTCCTCATAGCAGTATGGAGCTGAGGGGATCCAGGTTTCCCAGGTAAGATTGATGGTTTTTCTCCTACCAAGCACCAGCTCAGTATACAAAGCTCTGTTAATAACACCCAAGCGTGTAGATGTTAAACTGAAACTGCTTTTAAACCTATTTGTTGTTACGAAAATAGCTTAATACACCATCTTCACAGGGTAAAAATTCACATGGAAGGACAAAAAAACCCAGAAGCGCTTCCTGAGCTTCAGTTTACCAACAGCACCATCGGATTTAGATCCTGGCCTGGCAGCCAGGATGCAGGGTCTGTAAGCATTGCTGCGATGTGCAAGTGCCAAGGCAGGTTTCTGGCCTGCCCTGAATAAAATACCTTTTTTTTTTAATACAAACAGCGTGCCAGGTACGCTGTAATGCCAATGTGCCAGCTCAATAGAGGATGTCAAACAACAGAGGCGTTTATCCTAATTTCTGGCATGAAAACACTTTTAACAGCATTCTTTTCATGAAGAAACCCCTCTCTATCTTCTCCAATGCTCCAGGATCTGCTGCAGCTGCAGCAGCCGCGCTGGTACAACCCACATCTTTGCCAAATCTTTTCAATAATTGTGCTTTACCTCGGCAATGTTGAGGTCACTCCTCTTCCTCCTCCAGCTGAGCAAGCAGCTCGCTGGCTCTGCCACACCGCAGGTGCGGAAGCGAAAGCTGGGAACACAGGAGTCAAACTCTCAGTGCTCACGAAGCCACCAGGGCAGAGGGCTGACACAGAGGCACCCCGGATCCGCTCTCCCTCCCCGCTGCGAGGCTCGCAGCAGCCCCGACCCGAAGCGCACACAATGCTTCGCATGGTGATGTCACCGCTGATTCTGAGTCCCCACGTGAGGATCTGCTTCACCACTCTCAACGTTGGTGTTGGTTTTTGATTTTTTTTTTTTTTTTCTTTTAAACATTCTCAGCTTATGGGAAACCATCAGGTAAACCACAGATCGCTAGGGAAGAAGGCCCACACGAGGGAAGTCCGTGCTTTTCTTCCAGGCAGTGGCATGTGCTTTAACACGCCGCGTTCGACAAAGCAGCTCTCCCCGTTTTGCTCAGTGGCAACAGGCACGACTGCAACGCACACAGCTGTAGGCAGCACCTGCAGGTCCCAAACCCTTAACCCGTTTTTAGAGAGCACCAATTTTTTAAGTAGTGCTTTTCCCTTAATCCAGGACCCCTTCTTTCCTTTATTTCTATCGGGTGGCTCTCCTCCATTTTCCTCCTCAGTGTCTGAGCAGACACTGGGAATCGTTTCCGGAGGAAGGGCACTGCTGAAGCTCCTCCATCTACTCTCCGAGAAAAGAGAGTATGTTAAAGAATACATCTTTCCTTTCTTTTCCCTTTTTTAAATACAATTTCTGAAATCAACGCTGCGGCCTGGCAGCAAATACCTACGGGACTAAAGATGATTCCTCATCCTCACTGTAACGTTGTAGTTAACCTCCCAACGAACCCATCTCCCCAGGAAGCGGCCATTTGAGATGGGAAGGGGCAGAGCAAGAGGAAGCTCTCCTTAGCCTAGCTCTTCCCCCAACACCACCTCGCCACCCAGCACCAAATTCAACTCACCTGCTCCGCCTGATCACTCGAACGGGCGTCCGACGCTGGCACACGCCGCAGCGGTGGTTCTGACGTGCCTTAAATCACCTCTCCGCAGAATATCTCGGGTCTGTACGCTCAAATAACGCAGTATTTGAGAAATAACGCCCAGAGCTCACACTCTGAGTGCAGCCCAACAGCACCGAAGCACCGGTAGGCTAAACATTCTGAACCTGGCAACAAGGCTGACCCAAGCAACAGCACGGAACCCTTCTGCACCTTCAGCGTGGACATCAGCGCAAGGAAACACAGACCTCCTCGATCCAAATTTTAAGCGAGAAACGCAAAAGGTCACCCAACCGGCTTGTTTTCAGCAAGCTAAAGGAGAAATTAAGGCGACAACCGGGTGCATCCAGAGTTAGTCAGATCCTGAAGGCAGTTCCTTGGGGGAACGGAGGAGCAACGCGCCAGATGAAGGCTGCCTTACAGCGCACCCCTTAGAGGCACTGCTACGGAAGGAAGGCAGAAGGTTGGAACTCGAAAGAACTCGCAAGGTGCCCGTTAAGGGGGAAATCTTTCATTTTTTTCTCAGCAGAACCTCCCCTCTCCCCCCCCCTCATGAAGGCAGCCCGGGGACTCTTTGCTTCCTTAGGGAGAGGGCAGGGACGGGGCAGGGTGGTGGGACAGAAGGCCAGAGGTTCGGATGGATGGACAGACAGCCGGACAAAGGGCCCAGCAAGGCCTGACGAAGGGCTCAGGAGCAGGAGGGAAGGGCAGGGCGAGGGGAAAGGCAGAGAAGTACAAATCTTTTTTTCCTTGTGATAACTTTTCTTGACCAAAAAACACGATTGTGAATGAGGCAAAATGAAAGATGTAACATGGGGACGTGCGGATACTCACGATGATGCAGCCTTCTATCCGCATGTTCACCTGCTCATAGAGCCACACCTGGATCCTCGACCTCTGCAGAACGAAGGAGGAGAGTAAGTCGGGCCACAAACACTGAGCACTTTTGTTCTCTCATGTGTTCAGAAATACCTGCTAGCCACAGCCACGACAGCTCCCAAACGCTCCGAGGAGCAACTCTCAGGGGCAGTTCCAATGAGCAATCTGACATGTGAACGTTATACCATCGGGTGAATACTACACGTTTGGTGAAGAACACGTTTCCAGTCACAAGGGAACACCCCTGCACGCCCGGCTACACGAGGGGGAAACGCCGGGCTCCTTGTGCCCACCAGCATGCCGCACAGCTCTCCATCCCCCACAAACCCGTCCCGGGACACGGCCAGGAGCTGAAAACTCACCGAGGGGAATCCCCAGACCCTCCCCACTCCCCCCACACCCCCCAAATCCCCATCCCTGCCCCCTCCCCGCGGTACTCACGTTCTGCAGGTAGCGGAAGATGAGGTTCTGGGGCGCTGCGTTAAGGGCTCAGCACGGGGACGACAGTTCCGGGCTCGGGACAAGGCCCCAAACCCCACAGCGAGGCCTCAGGGCCCCGCGACAAGGCCTCAAGGCCCGGGCCGAGCCCCCTGAGGTCCGAGCCGCCCCCCACCCACCTCCCCGGCACCCCCCAGCCGCAGGAAGGATACGATGGGCTGCACCATCACCTTCTGCACCTTCTGGCCCTGCCCGCGGTACGCCATGGCTGCCACCGCCTCGCCGCTCCTGCTCCCAGCACCGCAGGCAGAAGAGGCGAAGGCTGATGGTAGAACAGGGCTTCTTGGGGTGAAGGGAAAGCGAGGGCAGGTGGGTGCAGTCTCTGAGCTCTCCTCCTCCTGATTTTGCTTTTTCTCCCCCATTTCTGAGCCGGCAGAAGTCCCCGTGAAGTCCTTCGGCACGATGAAGGCCTGCGTGAGCTCCAGCAGCAGTTTCGTCCGCGGAGGTTTTCCCTGGTGGGGCCGGGGTGTCACAGCACACACACACACACACACAGAGACGCGTGGTTTTGTCCAAACATTAAGTATTTACAACAAATTCGACAAGCGCTTTTCCTCTGCCAGCAGCAAATGCCTGAGGGCCCCCACAGCTTCACAAATCATAGCGGGAAGAGCCTACCGTGCCGCGAAAAGTTCGGAAAATAATTCAAAATTGACCTGCTAGGGGAAAAAAAACGATGGCTGGTGGCAGGGTACACAATACACCCGAATCTCAGCTCTGTCCTCCGCAGGGTCAGTGCCCATACCCAAGCGCGATGCTGATGGCACCCGAACATTTGCTGTAGCAGGCAGCAGAGCCAGCAGCTCAGGGGAGCAAGTTTTAAAACCAAGAGGCACTTAAACAACCCTTCATCGACCCTGTGACTGTGGCAGAGTCCCGACTGCTCACCCCGGAGTCCTCACACAGGCAAAAAGCACCAACCAAAGCCTGGGGGAACTTTGGTATAGCACAAGAGAAGGGAGTGGGGGTAGCGGAGCCGCATGGCAGAGCTGCTGCTTTTCACCATTTGATCCCCCCTGATAACTGAAAGGAAGGCTGGGTGGGCTGACCCCCACCCCCATTCCTGGCAGCAAGTTTGGTCCACAACACACTGCAATAACGATTCTGCTCCCTCCCACCCCTACAGCTTCATCATCTGACACGGGTACAGTCAAAACAATGGCATACACGAGTAAACGTCAAGAGTTGACATAGTAACTCCAGGATTTGGCTATCAACTGTCTGAGAAATCAGAACACCGAAGCTTCACAATGTGCCCAACATCGAGTTGTGCCAAGGGCGGAGGAAGGAAGAAGATTTACATTTCAGCCTTCAGAGCATCGCTCCATCAGAAGATCGATTTGTAGCCACCATGGCGTGCCAATGGAGAACTTTCTGTGGCAAAAGAAGTGCTTTGTCCTCTCGATATCGAAGGTAACCACCTATAGTTACAGAACGGATGCACAAGACCTTAACTCTGACCAGCAGGGAAATTTAGGACAACTGAGCGCAGATCCTGCCAATTTCTACCACTTCGGACTGTGCTTTAAGTCTCATTGCAAAGCCTCAGTTAGAAAAAGGATCACCTCGGGGTATCCAACAAGAAGAACAGTTTTAATTTTTTTTTTTTTTTAATTATACCCTAGGACTACGCAGTTCAACTGTCAATCATCTCGGAGAGTTCAAGGAGGAGGTCATCCTCATCCTTCCCTGGGTCTAAGTCGATTTCGGCTTCCAGTCTGCCTCCTGAGATTTCCCAAAGTAGCTTCTCAAAATCTTCATCCGCAGATAAGGGCGCGTTCCCTGTGGAACTCAGCCAGCGTGTCCGTGCCTCTTCTGGCTGGGAAGAAGCTGAGGTCGAGGTCTCGAGATCCATCTCCATCTGCTCCTCAAATCTTTCCGGGCTTCCAAGACGCACTTCAGGTCTTGGGAGAGCAAGAAAGAACAATCAGGATATGCCATTTCTTAACGGGAAATCCCTTTCCTGCAAACCGGCTCTTACAACTGTAGGCAAGCCCTCCTACGCTTTAATCTTACACAGGGATTGTTATCAATCAACCCAGGGCTACATTTAGAGCCCGATGCGTTACCAGGTACATTTTTCAGTCTGGGGGTTTATCTGTGAAGCCAGGGCACCTGGAGTTGAGGTGGCATTCTTGAGGACCAAAAGGCAGAGGACACTACTCATCATCTATCACCTCACGAGGAAGTAGAACTTCACCTCATCCTCGTTCAGGTATTCAGACAACCCAAGAAGTCACCGGAAAGCTGTGCTGACTTGCAGCATTTCAAGAAAGCCTAATTAAGCAATCCTGCTAGCTGCTAGAAAGTGGTTTCAGGTGACTTATTCCTTTGATGGATTTGGGCTTCAATTATCTCAGAACCCTCATTTTTTCCCACATGTGACAGAACTTATGTTTCCCTGGGGATATACACTGATTAAGAAAAAGAACAAGTTGGGGTTGTCACCTGTTTGGGGGATTTTCTTCAAGTCTGATGGCTGGGACGTGCTCCGGCACGTCTGAAACACCCTAGAAAGCAGCAAAACAGTATTTATGACACATGGGTAAAAGATTCCTTAATAGCTTTTTCCTCCACACTGCTTCTCCTCTGGCATTGCGGAGCCGTGGCCAAAATACAAAACCAAGGTGCTCCTGAAGAAAGTTCACATTCACCTGGAGGTTATTCATGATCTGGTGTCTTTTAAGAACATGGCATTAAGGGACAAAATCCCCCACACCAGAGAAATCACAGCATCAGAGTACCGGTTAAAGAGTGCCATTCATCTCATAAATACAGAAGGGTTCTACAAGCATCCTGGAGACAGCTACTGGATTTCAAAGGAAACAGAAGGCCTGCAGAACGTTTGAGTTTTCCACCTTTTCAAATAGAGGAGGGTAGAAATTTAACAAGGGATCCATCGCTGCATTAGCCCCTGGCCTTACCATGGCTGCTTTTCTGGCTGGAGGTCCCATCATGTCAGCATCAAAGGCAGTCTGTAGTTCCACAGCTGCTATGGCAGAGGGATAACTCCCAGGTGCCTTACGTTTCAGTGCCTTCTTCTTGGGGAAAGTGACTTTCCCACGCGAAGGCTTCGCAGATGTCATAAAGTTGGCTAGAGTAAAAGCAAGAGAGAACTGATACAGTCTTGCTCTGCCTCAGGAAAAATCCAGGTTCTCTTAATCATTTCCACAGTCCTTCTACACA
Source organism: Aythya ferina (assembly GCF_964211825.1). NCBI lineage: Eukaryota > Metazoa > Chordata > Aves > Anseriformes > Anatidae > Aythya > Aythya ferina. Next base: position 73,838 of record NW_028181235.1, on the reverse strand, counting down.
CTTAAATGCATTTGGCCAGCACAATTACACCGCCATTGCCTGGATTCTCAGGAATCTTTTCCACATAGGAAACTCTGTCTACCAACAATCCATACAAAGGAACAAAGAAACCGAAGAGCTACAGTAAATAATAATCCAGGACAAGGGAAACCTCAGACACATAGCAATCCTAAGTGCAAGCTAGGTTCACAAATATAGACGGCTTTTATATTTAAAGTCCTGCTCCCGCTAGGAAAGGAAAAAGCAGCAGTTATAGTAGGACAAGAGTGTATGCAACTGTTGTACCAGCTTCCTCTCCCTTGCAGTGATGTCCCACAGTTAAGTTGTTCTACAAAGTCCACATTTGTAGTGTCATTTTCTAGTCTCCCGTTCCTTACCTAACATCTGGCTGGCAGGAAAAGAAACAAACTAAGAAAAAGAAAGTACACCCTTCGCTTCGTAGCACTGCATGGCAAAATGCACCCAGCCAGAGTTACAGCATGAGAATTGTCATCTTCTGTCTGTATTTCAGAAGACAACCTAAGTAACTCTTAACCTTCAACACTTACTTTTAGCTTCCTGGCCCTGAAATTGAGCTGCCACTTTCCCTGCTGGTTCAGTATTAAAGAAGCCAGCAGTAGATTTGACAGCAGCTTCCTCCTGCCGAAGCTTCTCTTGTTGTTCTCTCTGTTGCCACTTCTCCCACCGTCTCTCTTCAAAGCTCTTCTCTGGACATTTACGAGTTCCACTCTGCTGAGTGGGCTAGAAGGAAAGAAAAGGAGTGCATGAATAGGACAAAAAAAATAAATAAAATCCGTGGAGATTTCGTTAAGAAAATCTGATCAGCAATCCCTCCAAAATGGTCTTGATGTGGAACAGCATATTAATCTCGTTCAGGTTACTGTTGTTTTTTTTTGTTTGTTTGTTTTTGTTTTTTTTTTTTTTCCATAAAATTCTGCCTGTAACAAGAGCCATGCTTTACTATGGACGCAGTCTCACATATCTGCAATATCCACTATGGCAAGCTTCTTTAAACAGATAGGGTGTTCTGCTGTACATCTATTTATCACATTCTTTTTAAGCAGCAGAAAGTCATACAAGTTCCCCTATACAGTATCCATTGACAGATTGATTTCCTTGAACACAGAACTCTGGCCTTCTGTATTAAATCCTTCATGTCTGACAGATCAAGTCAGTAAGAACAAAAAGAATTCCCTCCACGTTAACTGTGTAGATTTCAGCTGGTGCTAACAGGGTTTCTTTGTTGCTGTGGTATAAACAGACTGATTCCAAGTTTGAGGATTACAGAGTTGTCTGGAAATGCTGCTGGCGATAGGATTTAGACTGCACTGCAGCTCCTACCAGCTGCTGAAGGGTAAGAACACACTCAAGAGGGTGGCACACGGTGAGTAACAAAACTTGTCAGAATTATCAGAAATTGTACGAATGTATGTGTGTCTTCACAGAGGACTCACCTGTACATCAGGTCCAGAGGAACGTTTAGGAAAAGGCCGGTTCAATTCCACTGCCTTCTTTTCTTCTTTTTCAGGTGCTTTAAAAAAAGACAAAAAAAAGTGTTGTCAACGGCAGAAATAAAGAAAGCTGGGTACTTGTTTCCTTTGTGCATTTATTTCCTTGTGTCCCATGAGAGAGAGAGAGAGAAAGGCTACAATGTGCAAGCCATTCAGCATTTATCCATGAAGCAGATCCTGAGCAAACTGAACTTGCTCAATATGGGAAGCACCTCACTGGGGCAGGCATTAAAGCATCTTATTACCTGTTAGTTTTGTGCTCCATAAAGATTTCTGCTCTGCTGGGGCAGGTCCGGGTTGTGCTGAGGGAGCTGGCACATCTCCTTCACTCTGCTGCATCCGCAGAGCTTTCTCACGCTTTATTTCTTCCAAGGTTTTAACACGCACTTCTCCTTCCGGCTTGACTTTTCCTGCCGGCTCCTTCGCCTGCCCTTTGCTGGGCCCGGACAGAGCGAGCTGCTTCTTGGACTCACCCTGAATTTTGCTCTTGCTATGGCATTCTCCTGCTTTTTTCTTCTCTTCTACCAAGCGATTATTCTTTTTTTCGGACAAGGCTTCAGAGAAAGTTTGGATGCGACCTGCACGAGCAGCTCTTGCCCCTGCGCTGGAATCTTCAGTTTTACCATGCCCTTCAGCCTGGGCTTTGGCTTGAGTTTCGCGTCTCTGAAGAGCTTTCTCACGACGGATTTCCTCCAGTGTTTTCACATGGATCTCTCCCATCGGCTTGGCAGCCTTCCCTGTCATCATCAAGAAATGAGGAGAAGCACCAACATTTAAAGAGAGTCCAGCAATATTTTAAGTCTCCAAAATTTGTCAGAGCACTAAGGAAAACTCATCTTGAGCGTTCCCAATAATGCATCTTAGAACAATATCCTTAGAACAACATTCTCCTCCTCCTCTGAGCCACTTGTATTTTGAAGACCAGCCCTATCCAGAGAGAACTGCTACACAGAAATGCTGCTTTACTTTATTACTTTTTCAGACTGCATTTCAAATTCCTGCTCCTGGCAGTGGTTCTATTCTAATTGTACGTAACGGTTCACAGAAGCAGCTAAAAACCTCGACAAGGCACAAGTAGAAAATAAACACACACCTAGAGCCAGAGTTCTGATAGTGGCTGTCAGAAGAGCTTCAGCACTCAAGCAAGAGGCGTCAGTTCTTTGTTTTCGTTTAAATTAGTTTGTAGGGATGTATGAAAGCAGTCCAAGTTCGTGGAAAGGAAGGAGGAGAAAGCATATTTAATATCTAGCTGTTACCTCTCTCAGTACTGGTCTGCTTAGGAGGTAATCCCAGCCTGTCCTTCAGAGACTTGGGAACTCGAACTGCAAAACAGAAAAAGAACGAATTAGGGAGGCTGCATAATGTCAACTTCAGGTTCACATTTCAAAACAAGACAGGAAAGGTGACTTTGAATCCCAGTGATTACGACCTCAGCCAACATGCAAAAAGAAACATCACTGGAAAAGGACAAACAGAAAGACTAAATACGAAACCCAGGAATCCAATCCAGATGCCCGTTTAGTACCTGTCTCTCTCTTGGGTGCTTTGTCAGCATTTCCCGGAGCCTCTACCTTCTTCCCCAGCCTTTCAGCAAGGCTGCGCTTCACTGGAAGGCTGCTTACATCATCTTCAGAGAAAACAAGGAATATTGTAAGAACTTTTCTTTGCAGGAAGGTTTGAGAACAGTCAACAATAAGCTTCTCTTTTTCAAGCATATTTTCATAGAATTGCCTTTCAGCTGCTAAATGATTTATTTATTTATTTATTTGCCATTTCTGCAGTCAACACAGATCTCCACTGCAATGTATTTTCCTTTCATACATCACAAATACTCTTTAATGCAGTCATATATAGAAGGCAGCACCTACGTAACAGCTCATAAAAAGTTCTTACCCGCGGAGGCTTTCCGTTTTCCTTGTCTATCAGCAAGATCTACTCGAACCACAGGTTCCTCCCCTAAAACAAAAGGGAATTTTTTTTTCTATTTCACAGAAACCAGTAGCCAACAGAAATAGTATCCTGTTAGCCCATGTCCAAAAAACCCCAGTCAGACACTGTTTTGACAGCTAAACCACATAAACTCATATTTTAACTATAATTAACATGGAAAAAAAATATTAATAGTCTCAGTGCTTGCTTCAAATTCCAGCTGAGATAGTAGAAAGTGAATCTGAGTCTGCTTGACACCTATACTTTGTGCAGAACAAAGCTGCATAAGCAAGCAGAATATTCTTAGGTGCAAATGCTGAGAAATATTCCTTTCTAAGGTGAATGTCTACGAGTAAAAGTACTTCCACACTTTTTTCCCTTTAAAAGGCATTTGCACAGCTCTAAACAATTTATACACAAACTCCTGTCATACTGTGTCCACACCTGCCACTGTACGCCTCTTTAATGCTTCAGAAATTGCTTCTTATATAGCACTGGCTTCTACAGCTCGCTCTTCTCGTTACTCTTCTGGTTTTCAGTTACCCCCCTATTGGCATACTGACACTTTTTTTTTTCTCTCCTGCCACTGCACTTAACCTGAGCACCAAATCTTTCCAGTACAACCAGGGACTTTAAGCATAAAAGCACGTTTTGAACAGAAGGCAGCACCAGAAGGCTAACATGGGTGAATTGTTTTAATTATTGCTTAACCCTCCAGTTTAGGAGTAATGAAATCAAAACAAAAGCATTCATTATTACCTTTCTTGGAAGACACTGTCACAGTTCTCACCACTGTCCGGACATTTTCCTCTTCTGGAGCAGGAAAAATCATAGAATCAACGGGACGAAGAGAAGATCTTGAAGAACCTTCTGTTCAGAGCAACCAAAACGTAAGGAAGTTTACCCAACATAAAAAACTATCACAAAGAACAAAAAACTTTAAATGATTTGTTACTGTCAAAAATACAGCAAGCAGAGCATGTAAAGAAGAGAGGTGACTAATTTGCCTCTGGTTGCCCTTTGAACTCCCATTTAGAATACCAGCTGGCTGAGAATCAGGTTGCTTTATGCCCCCAGCTAAAAATGGAAGTCTGTCCCTCAAGCAGCTCCCAGTCACCATCACCTGCCGTGAACAGGATAAGAAAGTACGGAATATTAACTCACCACCGTGTCTCTTATTTTTTTCCTTCATCTTCTGCCATTTGATTTCCTCAAGTGTTTTTATTCCAAAATTCAGATTGCCCTCTGAAAACAGGAAACAGTTCATGAGACAGGCTTAGAGGCACTCACTGAGGACCACAGGTCCTCAGGCTTCTTAGCGCTCAGGAACTTTCTGAAGTATTTCGAATAAAGCCTGCCAACACTCCTCACAAGTGAAAGAGCCATAGAACCAATGGCATTTTGCCCCTCCTTTCATCCTTCAGGGTTCAAAATGTAGTTTTAATTTTAATCCATTTACACGATATTAGATCCCTCTATCGTTAGATATGGCTTATCAACAGTGGTTGCAAGGCTGCACGTGCAGCCATTTAAACTCCATGCTGTGGCCCTGTTTTGTTCTCCAAAAGTAAAGAAAAGGAGTTCACCTTTCTGACCCAATGGGCACATGATGGTATTAATGGCAGAAATGAGATCATGGAAATAACCGACTCCATTCAGCACCCCTACATTTTGTTGTGTTTTTACACCACGCTGCTTTTGACTTAACTGTCAAGTTCTTCTGATTTATCCTACTAAGGTGCTGGCATACCTTGTTTAGTAGTAGTAGAACTGCCTTTCCGAGTGGAAATCACCCGTAATCCATTTTTGCCTTCCGCAGCTGGATGCTGGACGGGAGTTTTAGTTTCTTCTCCTTCCTCAGAAAGTTGGTCTGAAGGGGAAAAATCGATTCAGTTATGCATAGACCAGGTTGGTCATGATTACGTAGCTCATGCAGTGACACTTCAGCCCATGGTTCATATAAAAAACGTTGTTGCTGTTTTGTTTTTTTTGTTTGTTTGTTTGTTTGTTTGTTTGTTTGTTTTTAAACAGCTACACTGACCTGATGAACTCCTAAGTAGAATACACTAGGACAAAACATCTAGGACTCTAGATTCTCTCTGCAGCTTTAACTACTACACAACACATTGCTCTTCAGACAGAAAAAAGAAATTTCCTTCCTAGTTTCACATAGAACTTTACACAAAAGACCAGCTAAAGCCAGGAGTGGTTCTAAGCTTTCCTCCAACGTTTCAGCTTCTGTCCACTGACTGCCAGACAAAGCCACCAGTGACCTGGCCAGACTGCCTGCCCTATCGCTAGTCAGACCTCAGGTCATCTGTGATTTATACATTCATTTACAGCACAGATTCCTTCCAAGAACCAAAGATTTAACACATTCATTTACAGCACAAATTCCTTCAAGAACCAAAGATTTAACACATTCATTTACAGCACAAATTCCTTCAAGAACCAAAGATTTACACAATCATTTACAGCACAAATTTCTTCCAAGAACCAAAACATGCTCACCATCATCATCTTCATCATCATCTGCAGCATTGATTACAACTGGAGGGTGTGTAGGGCTTGGGACATTTTCAGAGTTTTCCACTTTCGTCACCCCCTTAGCTGTGGAGAGGGATTTGACTGGACAGAAAGTTTGTTTTGCTGCAGTGACATCTGAGCCACTTTCAGATCATCGTCCGCGCACTCAGGCGGACTTGGCAGTGTAGCTAGAGGAAGACGAGGATCATCGGTAATATGGCAGTTTAAAACTTTGACCACAATGCAAAGAGATGGTAGCAAAGGCAGATAACCCGCACAGACAACGAATTCAGCATCTCCTTTTGCCCATCCCATCACTGCTTACACCGTGAACAATGATTTCCCTTCCAACAACACCACATCTCCCTACCACCCAGCAAAAGAGGAAACAACAGGAAGCAAACTGCAAGGCAAACATCACACTAAGCAAAGAGAAGCTGAGCACGAAAGCAGAAAACAAACACCAGCAGTACACTCGGTGCAGTACACCTATGACTGCAGACCTTTTCCTGCCCTCACAAATGAACAGTTACCTGACGCCCCCTACAGGATTGGCACCCACTAAGTACTACTCAAAATTAATTCTTCAGCGCTTAAAGAAAAAGGACCTAAACTCACTCTTGCTTGGTGGTAGGAATTGTCCATCGATGTAACGTCCCTTTGCATGATGAAAAGCACAGTTGGCTTTCTGACAGCCTCCCGGCTGGTTCTCCCAGTAGCAAGGAATCTCACTGCGCTTTTTCTGAAGACAGAAAGAAAGAAAAGCTCGTGATAACATGCACCTGAGGCTTGCAAAGAGATGCACAGCTCCAGATCGTGACAGCTGTCACAACACAGTGCTGAAACATCATTCCAAAGGTCAGTTTCTCAGTTAAGTGTAGTATTTCTGGGCATATTCACAAAGTTTGCATAAGCTGTAACCACTATGCACATTTAGTTTGGTCATCACTCAGTTTGAGAAGACAGGCACTCTCAGACATCAGTTGAGGGTGGCTTAAACTAATACACCTAGGATTATACTAGGATTATTCAGAGGGAAAAAGAACATCTGAAATTGCCTAGGTTAACCCTGTCTAGAACTACTTCTTGGACACTTAGTTCTGCTGCACCTTTAACTTTCCCCACTTCCTACCCCAGGCAGCTACAACAGCGTTATCTGAAGGACTGTGGGTCAGAAGACACCTGATAGTTCATTATCAAGCCTGCTCCCATGAGGATAGAACAGCCTGTTTATTACCCCCCTGCTCCAGCAGGTTTTAGCAGTCTATTTAACAGCTATTCTGCATCTCTTGAGAAAACTGTCAGCATCTAATAAAAAAAAATAAAAATATCTTGCTAAGACATACCTAAGGCATTGATTTTATTTCCCTCTGCTTCCTCCCACCCCCCCTCTTGGTAACAGAAACCAGTATGATTTTGAAGCAAACGAATCTATCCTGCAAAAGCACAATCAGTACACCTACGGCACTGAAAAATGCTTTTGTTGATTTATTTTGAGAACACATTGTTAGGCACTCACGTCAATTTCCATGTGTCTGAATCGGCAGACATTCCTGAAACAACGACCCTCCTGCCACAGCTTGCAGACCGTCTCATTGCCCAGAGCAGCTTCGCAGTGGCGGTAGGCACATTTGTCTCCCTGGAACCAAAAGGAAACCAACAAGGAAAATAGAGTACAGCCTCAAAAATGGCCATGCTGCTGCCTCATGTTGCTACAACTGAATTCACAATCTATCTGGTTCTCAAGTTAACCAAAGACCAGTGCGCTTCCTCCTCCTAATCTACTCCTTCCTGAAAAAAAAAGGGGAAAAAAAAGCAAGGCAAAGGAAAACCTGCCATACCTTGCTACAGGTAGAATAGAAATAGAAGTAGCAATCGTCTCCTTGTTTAGACATGCCGACGAGTTCTGCTAACAAGCTCGGGTTCTCTCCACAGGGACTTCCTCTGCTCTTGGAGAGAGCTGTCTTCACCCTTGCTTGGGCTGAAAGTCTTCTACTGGCTTGTGATCGGTGAAATCTTCTTTTTAAAAGTAACCCGAAAGAAAGTAACAAGTGAAAAATAATGAGGAACCAACATTTTTCCAGCTTTCTTCAGTTAATCAAATCCAGTTATCAGTCTCTCGAAGAGAGCAAAGCCTTGAAATCAGCTGTTACATGAACTAACTAAATATTAAAGTTCTGTAAAGCTGCCAGGAGCTTTGTCAGCAAGCGTTCTCTTCCACGTCCTCAATAATATGACCTGGAGCACATCTGGAAGCCTGAAAACGGAGTCACTCCTTAAAAAAACACCTGATGATACATGCAAGTCAATAATCAACTATGGCTACAAATAACTTCTCTAGAACACAGTTAGGACGCATTAAACAGCACGTTCCAGGCCCTGTGGGTCTTTGATTTCACCTACCTGGACAACCTCAGCAAAGTTATCGATCTTCAAAGGCTTCCAGTTAACTGCTCCTGTAGGCCGAACCAAGACTGAATCCGTGAATTAATAATAAAGGGGTAGGAAGAATTTTCCTCCTCACTTTGCCAAGGGAACCTCTCATCCACAATTCAAACATAGGATGCGCTTTTAAACAGCTTATAACTAAGAGAGGAAGCAAGTCCATTTGAATGCTCTCTCAGACTGGATGCAGCCAGGGTTAGTTAGCTCTTCAAAAAAATAAAAACCAAAAAGCAAAACAAAACAAAAACAAAAAAAACAGCGCATTTAGAGATGAACGCGTGATTCAAAGTGGCTGCTAAAATGAGGCTCCATCTTCCACAGCCGGACAATTTAACTTTTTTTTTTTTTTTTTTAATTTAAAATTCAGCATGTTCCAATCTCTGGTCTTCAAGATTTCTTCACCTATTAAGAAAACACAAAAACCTTTCCCCGTCTTTATTGCCTGTACAGCAAAAAACATACCAGTGCATCTAAAGCCACAGATGTGCATACGCATACACACATTTGTGTTTATACACACACGAGGAGGGAGTGAGAGAAAGTTAGCGAGAGCGACAGTGAAAATCAGAATTTTTGCCTTTTCGACACAGAGAGCGCGTAAAAATTCTCTCATTTTGAGGGAACTAGAAAAAAATGGAGGCTCTACAAAAGATTTTGATGAGTATGCCTTCGAGGCCGATGCTTTGTAACATGAGGGATCTGGGGGCCAGCACACAAATATGCATACGGATGTACATGCATACAGGATAAACATATCTATACACACAAGCGTGCACAGTAGATGTTGTATGATCTCCATATCGAGAACAACTCGTAGCCCTGATCAGACACGTAGAGTTGCAATCAATTAACAGCAGCAAGACAGCAGATCAAGGGTACAGCAAGCTTTGAGAGGCAGGGGAATGCTCACTTTGCCAGTGGCACGGCTGCATGATACCAAGGATTTTGGATTACTTTGATTTTTTGGAAGCAATTTGGTTTTTCTTTCTGCGCTGTAGCAAATACCACAGGTTTGCCATCACGTGCTGTTCCCTAATCCATATATCCATCATCATCCATTGCTGCAGGATCATGAAAGGTTAGAGAAGACGACTTAGGTCCAATTTAACAGCCAATGATTTTTCGATGAGCAGAGCTGCAACAGATTTTATTTAGCCACAAGCATTTTCTTTTCTTTTTTTCTGATATGAAGCTAGAAATTTTGATTTTTTTTTTTTTTAAAGACACTAAATGTCACAAAACCTGCAACCAGACCAGATAAAGTTCAATTCAGAGTGATTCTGAATCCTTTCAATAAAACGCTGCACATTTCTGTGCAAATTATTTCTGACTCTTCTGGACAAAAGTGGATGAAATAGTTCTTACAAATTAATAATAAAAGGTTGGAAGCTTTTACTCACACAAACACTAGTGAATTTTCCAGGAAATATTGTTTTGGCAGGGAATTTTCCCAAATCTAAAATAAAGAGAGGAAAAGTTGGGTTCTCATATTAGTTACTGCTTTTGACTGCTGGACAAAGGGAATAAAAACAGTAGTTAAGTGCAAGGTTTCCTTCTCTTCTTTAGTATGGATAGGAATCGTCACTTCGGACCTTTAGCACCTTCAGAAACACACCCAGTGCCATGCAGGTTCCTCTGCAGCTACTTCTAACAATTACTGGTGCTCCTTAGCATGGAAGTTTGACTCAAAACTCTCTCCAGATTTAGCTCTTTTGACTGCCCAAGGAGCTCATCATTTTGCTTGTTGCCTTCCATTTTCCTGAACAGACCGGGAACGCTGTTCAGAATCTGAATGGATCTGGTCTAAGGAATGGGAAGAAAGCAAAACCAACGATACCTTGCAGTATTCCAAATTCCAAAAAAGCAGTCTCATTTTAAAAAGGACCTCAAAAGCTTTTTTTTTTTTTAAACTGACATCTGCCAACATAGCAATCCAAGCGCTAAACCAACTGAAGTTGCCCCTGAAAGCCTGAATAAAAGTGAGTAACTCTGGTGCACTCAGCAGGTCTGTAATAGAAGTCGGTCTGATTTTTCGATTTCTTTTGTTTTTGCTCCAGGGTGCTGGTAAAATTTTTGCATTAAGAGATTTTGAACCTTTTGTACCAAAGAATTAGAGATGCGCTACAGTGCCAGTAGCTGGGGGTCTGGAAATACACACCAACAAGTGTCATAAGCTTTGCCTTTGCTGAAGGAAGATGAATAGTACAAAGAAAATCTGTCTAGTTTGTTTTACAAGCTTGTCTTTCTCAGTACGGAACAAACTGACCTCCCTGGTCGAACTTTGCAGTTGCCCATTCTGCCTTTGTCCTGCAGAGAAGAGCAAGAAAGGAACAAATCTATTTTTGCACCCCAAAAACGCATTAGAGGAGGATTATCACACCCACCTAAGGGTACTGCCTTGTTTGTTTATAAAGCACAAAGCATTTCTCTTGGACAGTCTCTCTTGCTGGCCTCTTTTGTGCCTTCCATTTATAATAAAGATATTAAGATGCTTACCCCTTGCTTGTTTTTTTTTTTTTTTTTTTGTTTGTTTGTTTGTTTTTTTAAAGAACAGTGGAAGTGGAGAGTCGGATGACAAGCAAGAACAAACACTAGAAACTCCTTGTTCTGCCCCTGCTTTTTAATCACCCAGCATCACCCCGGCTGCAAAACAGCCTCTGCTGATTTACCTGCTTGTTAAAGCACCCCACAGGCTGCAAGTGCGGTGTGCTAGGTGTCAAGTTATATTTAACGGTGCACACGTAACCATTCATCTTCCCACAGTCGAAGCACAGAACAGCCTCTTGCTAACAGAACTCATCCCTGCTGCTGCAAGAAACCTCAAGGCCTGCAGGAAAACCTCAAGCTAAGAGTTCCAAAGCAAAAGCAGAAAACGCATCATTTGTACTCTTTCTATTTGAGGGAATTCTAGCTGCTAAACGCTGCCTACATCTGAGGGCACGTTCTGAGGCTGCCGGGAAGGACACTCAACACCCACTGACAGCACGAGTGCAAAGATGCCAGCCAAGAAGGCAAAGGTTAGAGCTGAACGCTGCCTCAGCTTCCTCCAGCAGCCAGCTTTCACCACGCTCTCTGAGACTCGGAGCCCCGAGTTACCGCAGCCGCCACGTACAGCTGCTCCTTGCTGGCCCAAACTATTTGAAGAGTCTTCAAACTTCAGGGACCTGTTTTACGACAGCCTCAAGATCAAATTCATCTGTTCCTGAAGGCGCTGATCGTCCTGCTGTTTCTGTAGCTGTCAAAGAACAATCCTGAACCGAGGCACTCGTCTGATCAAACAGTGCTTCGGCACAGATTTGTCTTTAGCTTGACACATCAAGGTGAAGAGGAATCGATTCTTGCAAGCAACCTCTCAAGCAGGGATCTAATAAGGTGACCAAAACGACAGATCTGTTGTGCAGATCTGAGCACGTCACTCTGCAGGGAATCACTTTCAAGCCTAAGATGTTTCACCCATCTCCCTGCCCCAGAGCGACACAAGGAAAGCTCTTAAGCAATTGCTAGCCTCTCCTCAGTGCTCACGAGTCCCAAATCACTAATTTTACAATATATAAACCATGGCAGCTGGCACCTAGTTGGCACACGGTGACACTGCACACGTTGGCAGTGTCGTCAGGAGCTGGAAAGTCAGGGGTGAGGGGGTTAAGGGAAAACCACACATCAGTTTAGCAACTTGGCTCCCGTAGGATACTTCCTACGGCAGGACTTTTAGCAAAGTCCCTCCCTCAGAGGGACCTGCTGGCTAATTAAAACGGGACTTCTGCTGGAGCAGTCAGAAGGCAGCAGGGTATCAGGAGATATCCAGTGGGCATCACCGTCAGTCTGTGGCAGTTTGGGGTCCAGGTATCAGTGGTTACGCGTGGTTTTCTCTGCTTCACTTTCTCCAAAACTGTGAAAAAATAGTTCTTTTACAGCACTGTACAGTCACACGTTACGGATGGAACCAGCTGCATCCACTTCCAGAACGACGGTGTTGGAAAAAGGTGCCTTTGGTGGTCAGGAGCACAACAGCTCTGGTGAGGTGTTATTTAAGTGTGTTCTTACATCTGAGTTTCCTCATAGCAGTATGGAGCTGAGGGGGTCCAGGTTTCCCAGGTAAGATTGATGGTTTTTCTCCTACCAAGCACCAGCTCAGTATACAAAGCTCTGTTGATAACACCCAAGCGTGTAGATGTTAAACTGAAACTGCTTTTAAACCTATTTGTTGTTACGAAAATAGCTTCATACACCATCTTCACAGGGTAAAAATTCACATGGAAGGACAAAAAAACCCAGAAGCGCTTCCTGAGCTTCAGTTTACCAACAGCACCATCGGATTTAGATCCTGGCCTGGCAGCCAGGATGCAGGGTCTGTAAGCATTGCTGCGATGTGCAAGTGCCAAGGCAGGTTTCTGGCCTGCCCTGAATAAAATACCTTTTTTTTTTAATACAAACAGCGTGCCAGGTACGCTGTAATGCCAATGTGCCAGCTCAATAGAGGATGTCAAACAACAGAGGCGTTTATCCTAATTTCTGGCATGAAAACACTTTTAACAGCATTCTTTTCATGAAGAAACCCCTCTCTATCTTCTCCAATGCTCCAGGATCTGCTGCAGCTGCAGCAGCCGCGCTGGTACAACCCACATCTTTGCCAAATCTTTTCAGTAACTGTGCTTTACCTCGGCAATGTTGAGGTCACTCCTCTTCCTCCTCCAGCTGAGCAAGCAGCTCGCTGGCTCTGCCACACCGCAGGTGCGGAAGCGAAAGCTGGGAACACAGGAGTCAAACTCTCAGCGCTCACGAAGCCACCAGGGCAGAGGGATGACACAGAGGCACCCCGGATCCGCTCTCCCTCCCCGCTGCGAGGCTCGCAGCAGCCCCAACCCGAAGCGCACACAATGCTTCGCATGGTGATGTCACCGCTGATTCTGAGTCCCCACGTGAGGATCTGCTTCACCACTCTCAACGTTGGTGTTGGTTTTTGATTTTTGTTTTTTTTTTTTCTTTTAAACATTCTCAGCTTATGGGAAACCATCAGGTAAACCACAGATCGCTAGGGAAGAAGGCCCACACGAGGGAAGTCCGTGCTTTTCTTCCAGGCAGTGGCACGTGCTTTAACACGCCGCGTTCGACAAAGCAGCTCTCCCCGTTTTGCTCAGTGGCAACAGGCACGACTGCAACGCACACAGCTGTAGGCAGCACCTGCAGGTCCCAAACCCTTAACCCGTTTTTAGAGAGCACCAATTTTTTAAGTAGTGCTTTTCCCTTAATCCAGGACCCCTTCTTTCCTTTATTTCTATCGGGTGGCTCTCCTCCATTTTCCTCCTCAGTGTCTGAGCAGACACTGGGAATCGTTTCCGGAGGAAGGGCACTGCTGAAGCTCCTCCATCTACTCTCCGAGAAAAGAGAGTATGTTAAAGAATACATCTTTCCTTTCTTTTCCCTTTTTTAAATACAATTTCTGAAATCAACGCTGCGGCCTGGCAGCAAATACCTACGGGACTAAAGATGATTCCTCATCCTCACTGTAACGTTGTAGTTAACCTCCCAACGAACCCATCTCCCCAGGAAGCGGCCATTTGAGATGGGAAGGGGCAGAGCAAGAGGAAGCTCTCCTTAGCCTAGCTCTTCCCCCAACACCACCTCGCCACCCAGCACCAAATTCAACTCACCTGCTCCGCCCGATCACTCGAACGGGCGTCCGACGCTGGCACACGCCGCAGCGGTGGTTCTGACGTGCCTTAAATCACCTCTCCGCAGAATATCTCGGGTCTGTACGCTCAAATAACGCAGTATTTGAGAAATAACGCCCAGAGCTCACACTCTGAGTGCAGCCCAACAGCACCGAAGCACCGGTAGGCTAAACATTCCGAACCTGGCAACAAGGCTGACCCAAGCAACAGCACGGAACCCTTCTGCACCTTCAGCGTGGACATCAGCGTAAGGAAACACAGACCTCCTCGATCCAAATTTTAAGCGAGAAACGCAAAAGGTCACCCAACCGGCTTGTTTTCAGCAAGCTAAAGGAGAAATTAAGGCGACAACCGGGTGCATCCAGAGTTAGTCAGATCCTGAAGGCAGTTCCTTGGGGGAACGGAGGAGCAACGCGCCAGATGAGGGCTGCCTTACAGCGCACCCCTTAGAGGCACTGCTACGGAAGGAAGGCAGAAGGTTGGAACTCGAAAGAACTCGCAAGGTGCCCGTTAAGGGGGAAATCTTTCATTTTTTTCTCAGCAGAACCTCCCCTCTGCCCCCCACCCCCCCCATGAAGGCAGCCCGGGGACTCTTTGCTTCCTTAGGGAGAGGGCAGGGACGGGGCAGGGTGGTGGGACAGATGGCCAGAGGGTCAGATGGACGGACAGACAGACAGCCGGACAGAGGGCCCAGCAAGGCCTGACGAAGGGCTCAGGAGCGGGAGGGAAGGGCAGGGCGAGGGGAAGGGCGGCCCCGGGCCTGACAGGAGACCTTGGGCCTAACCCCGGGCAGCAGCTCCGCGTCTCACAGGGCCCAGAAGGGGCTGATACAGGGGGAGGGAACACCCCAGCCCCCAGCCCTGCCTCCAGGCCCTGCGGCCTTCACCTCCCCCCCTCCCCTAAGGGCACCCCGACCCACAGGGCCTGCGACACGGCCTGCTCCCCCTCAGGGCAGCAGAGGGGAGCCCGGCCGGGCAGGAGGCCTTTCCCCTGCCCCCCGCTGGTCTATGAAGGGCTCTAGTTACCGGCGAGCAGGGATTTTTACTGATCCTGGCCGGACAACAAAGACTACTTATTAGAGAAGTACAATTCTTTTTTTCCTTGTGATAACTTTTCTTGACCAAAAAACACGATTGTGAATGAGGGAAATGAAAGATGTAACATGGGGACGTGCGGATACTCACGATGATGCAGCCTTCTATCCGCATGTTCGCTGCGCTGCTGGGATAGCAGCTGCGGGAGCCTGGCAGCAGAGGGCAGTGAAGCCAAGCAGCTGGGATCCGTCTCTGGGGAAGGGGGCACTGAGAAAGCGCTTGCAAACGGGGCACAAGCCCTCAGCCTCTGGAGGCGGCGCCTGTCAGGCGTGAAGGAACGGGATCCCTTCACGGAAGATGCTGTGGGCTTGCTGAGGCTCGAAGAACAGACGGTGCTGGCTGCTACCAGCGTGCTGCAGCAGCGGCAAGACAGAGCCGTGGTGGTTTTCCTCAGCTGGGCAGCTGAGCTCCAGCACAAGCGCTCTCTCCCTGCCCCTCCTCCAACGCCAAGGGGAGAAAAGAGGCTGGCAAGGGCTCAAGGGCTGCCAGAAGGACAGGGAGATCACTCCACAAGGAGCGTCACGGGCAAAGCAGGCTCAGCACAGCCTGTTCCAGTCCAGCCCGGGGCCTGCTCCTGAGGGGGCTCTCCACAGGCCGCGGCCTCCTCCAGGCCACAGCCACCTGCTCCACCGGGGGCTCCTCCAGCCACAGGGGGGCTGCAGCGTGGAGATCTGCTCCACGGGGGACCCATGGGCTGCAGGGGGACAGCCTGCTCCACCAGGGGCCTCTCCCTGCACAGGCCGCAGGGGAACTGCTGCTGTGAGCCTGGAGCACCTCCTGCCTCCTGCTGCACGGACCTTGGGGGCTGCACAGAGCTTTCTCACTCCTCCCTGAGCCAGACGCTGCTGGGCAGCAGCTTTTGTTCCCTTTCTTAGATGCAAGATCTTCTTAAATTCAGTCCAGCCAAGTAGGAAAAGTAAATGTGGACAGCTGTATCTTGGCAAAGAAGATAGTAGGGAGCAAGGAGGTTCAGCAGTCAAGATGGAAGGTGATGCCATGAGGCTTACAGGCTAGTAATGTTCTAGTGAAACCCAGCCTTCCTAAAGAAACCTGCCTGACTACTTGATGTGAATAACAGACTCTGTTCAGCTCTTTCCTAACATAGAAACGGTGCTGACTGCTTCTTCAGAGTAACAGAAGTTCGTGATACTACTGAAATAGTTGTGGTTCAGATGTAGATCTGATTTCTCCTAAGCACACTGAATTCACAACTGTTGATCCTCCAGAGGAGGCTTTGCAATTGAACACCTGGAGAATAGGTAAATTTCCCGCTGTTGTTCTCCTCTCCTCTTGTTTTGTTTTGTTTTGTTTTGTTCCTAGTAGCATAGGCTTAAGACTCTGAAGAAACAAGCTGCTTTTTTTCATTTCCAGCACTGGCTGTTTCTCCTGAGCCCCGCCTTCTATTTTTGCAGTCATAGGATATGTGGATGTAAATTCGTGGAGAGAGGTAGAAAACTCTTTCAACTGGTGTTTTTTCGGCTATGTGGGGAGAACAAATAGAGTGGCTTTGAATATTCTGGCTCTTATTCAGAGCAGCATGTGGAGGGAGACAGATGCGTTTGCTTTTTTAGTGCAATGGCTTCAGAAGCAAGAGGGGAAAAAGCACTTTCTCTGGGAGCTGAAGAAGGTGTCCTAATCACAGGAGAGGTTTCTAAATGGCATATCTTTGCGAGGGTTCCTGTAGTTCAGAGGTTTTTGTTTGTTTGTTCGACGTTGGAAGGTTTTACTCTTAATATTCATGTCCTTCAGCAGAAGTGAGAAATGTGATTTTATTTTGTGCAGTGTCGTGGACCCTCCGAAATCTCCTGGGAATGTTGAATACCTCGCCCAGTACCAATGTGATGACCGTGGAGACAAGGAGAAAGCAAGAAGATCAAAAGAACGTGACCTCATTTCAAAAGAAACCGTTTTGTCCGGCAAAGAGTCTTGTGAGCCTGGTGAGAAATTGCGGCATACTTCCTCTCTCGAGTCTGACACTGAATGTAGCTCTAAAAACCTTTCCTCCTCAGCTGTTACAGAGAGATGCCAAGATACAAAGGACAAGACTAAAACCACTGAGAAAGAGCATTACGAATGCAAGAGGGAACATGCTCCTAGTGAAGAGAAGGAGAGTCAAAAAGCAGGTCCTTCCAGCAAGAGAAGGGTAAAGTTGAATACAAAGAATACAAACTTGAGCTCCTGATTGGCTTCATGCTGAACTCTGTGCTGTTCTTGTCCTAATCTTGGTCTCTCCATAGATAATATGGTTTAAATCCAAATAGAATCGTGCGATGAGGAAGATCTCACTGCAACAAATTCAACATCTAAAATCAAAGTTGACATTTTCCGTGATTTTCTTCCTGAGCAGAAGTGTGCAGTACTCCTTTTATATTAACGTAGAGATTATTTCAAACAGTCTTGAAGTGCTTGATGACTTAACAGTCTGCAGATTGATTATCAAATCAAAAAAACCCCGACTTGGTAGACTATTTTTTTCCCAGTTTTGAATGACCACTAGGAAGAAGGTTATTCCGGCATCAAAAAAGTCATGTGGAATGTAACAAAATTTACTGAACCAGTAAGTAAAAATTATATTTTTCTATTAGTTCCATTGTTGCAACTCTTCAGACGCTTATGGATGGCATAGATAACAGAGGGGAGATCGTGGTAATCGGAGCTACCAACAGACTGGATTCTATAGATCCTGCTTTACGAAGACCAGGACGCTTTGGCAGACACTTCCTCTTCAACTTGCCAAATTAAGAGGTGAGAACTTAAATTCAACGTTAGTGCTACCATGGCAAAGTCCAACTTTATAGGAAAAAAAAAATAATTGACAACTTGAACAAAAGAGTGACACGTGGAGACACTGCGTTGTTCCATGGAGGGCAAATCTAGTACTGGATATATATGGTCAGGATGATACCACCAAGTAGTTAGTTCTATAATCAAACCTTTCATTCCCAAAGTTGTACCTGTTTGCTTAATTATTTAGTCCACTTGGGCGCTTTCATCATGAAGTTGTGTTTTTGGTCTCAATCCTTCACTTATGAGTGAACAGGGGACGTGTTTGCATTTGATTGTGCCCCGGATCAGTGGTAGTAGTTTGAGTCATAATTCTTTTCTTCTTTATAGTAATTGTAGCAATTGGAAGCATTGTGCCAGAAGTGCTTTCTGTGAATTTACTGACTGGAAAGCAAATGTGATGAAGTAATGAGACTGTCCCAATGAAAGCTTGCTAAGTTTTAGAGAAGTTTTTTGGACAGCAAAGAAATGTTTCTGGATAAATTTTTCATTACAGTATTTTCCTCTGGGTCCTTAGGTCTCGTAGTTTGGAAACTTGTTATTGAAGCTATAAATGCCTTTTCTTTCATTGTAGGTTCCTATAAAAAGTTCAGTATAACAAATAAGAAATATTCAATTTCCTGGTTGAAAATGCAGAGTGTATATTAAATAACTGTAAAATACTTGAAAGTTGAGCAAGTAAGAAAAGTGTATTAATAGATGAGGGGTTTTGAGGGAGGACTGTTTTTTTTTTGTCTGTTTGTTTGCCTTTTGGTTTGTTTGTTTCTTGTTGGTATTTTTAAGGAAAACTTGGGACAAGCTAAAATGCAATGATTTTGCTTCCAGGCTAGAAAAGAAATTTTCAAGATTCATACTTGTGACTGGACCCCTCAGCCACCGGACATGTTGCATGATGAACTAGCTGAGAAATGCATTGGTAAGACTGAAACAGAAACGGATTCTTGCTTGTGACCAAGTTGTAAAGAACCTTAGCTTGTACCAGGCAGTACCCATGCTCTTGTGCCTTGCTGCACAACTAGTCAACGAGGCAGCTGGCACACCTTCATAGCAATCTGAGTGAGATGCTTTCATCTATTTACTCTTTGTTATCGTTCCTCTTGTTGTCTGAGAACATTAAATGGTTCTGGGGCATCTTCCTCGAGAGTATAGTTTTTGATGAGGAGTCTGCTTCAGCTGCATAAGCGCAGGATATCAGGCAGTGAGCAACATGAAACTTCCCTGCAGAGCGGTAGCACTTTGAATTCCCTGTTAAGCTGTTTGGTTTTGGCATTACAAATTCTTTAAATGTTGCATGTTGTAAACCTGGGCCTTGACCGATGTAACGTTTGATTTTTGTTTGTTAGGATACTGTGGTGCAGATATCAAATCTTTATGTACTGAAGCTGCGCTGTGCTCTCTACGCCGATGCTATCCTCAGATTTATGCAAGTAGGGAGAAGTTGCTACTAGACGTTAATTCTATTAAAATAAAAGCAAAGGACTTTTTCATGGCTATGAAGAAGGTTGTTCCAGCTTCAAACCGGATCAAGGCTTCACCCGTATAAGCACTATCACCCATTTTCAAGCCACTTTTTCAAAGATCAGTAGAGAATATTTTACAAGTTGTGCAGAAGATCTTCCCGCATGCACAGCTTGCGCTAAAGAAGGACCGACAGCAAGGTATAACCACAGCATCCACTTCTTTATAATTCTGCTAAAGCAAAAACTTGCGGTTTGTGCAATCAACTTAAACCTTTCAGACATAATGGTGGTAGAATTTTATTATTTCCATGTGCATGTCTTTTTTTTGGGCAAGTCTGGAATACAACGCATAGGTTTTATTGTGGATTTGAAACTGAAATGCCAAATGGAAGCTCTGAATGACTCAATACACAGTAAAGGATGATGCGTTCTCTACTGAAGCATCCTGCTTCTGACGGCAGCTAAGATAATTAGCATTTGTAGAGGTTGACTTGAGGTTTGAAGTATAAGGCACCTATTTTTCTTTAAAAAATCAAAACTCAGATCTTTGGAGGGGAAGCATTTCTAGGTCAATGTTTCTAATTCCTTTCTGAAGAATGTCAGGACCAGGATACAAGTATAACTGGTCTAAGCTAAATATTGTTTTAGCTATCATCATTTTTAACCAGTCTCCTAATTTAAATGTTTGTGGATCGTACTATACACGTGAGATCAATTAGCATTGATATTTACTAGATGAATGGAATTCTGTGGCCATCACATCCTTTATCCCCGTGCTTTCATTGTGGGAACCTCCTCCAGAAAGAAATGGTCTTGTTTGTTTTTGTTTTATTTTAGCTATTTAGCAACTGCAGAAATTGTTCGTAATCTTCTTTATTCTAAGGGGGAGAAAAAAATCACCAAGAGTAGCGTACCTTACACGTACACATCAGTGGGACTTAGTACAGCTTTGTAGGGCCTTGTGCCATCTCCTTAGATCTGTGGTGGGCTGAACTCTAGGAAATAGCTTTCAGTGTGTGCTCTCAAATGAAGAAAGGGTTTTGGCACTGATTTAGAAGCTGTATTAATGGAAGAGAAAGAGACCAAGGCTATTCAGGAAAGTTAACAAACCTCTTTTGCCTTTCAGAGCATTTCAATCCTATTTTACAAGATGATATGTTTGACAGTGATGACGTTGCATCCTTGGTTTCTGGAGATGAATTAAAAGATGGAATGCCTAACGGACCAGAGAAAAAATGCCTCTGTTTCAGCAGGTAAAGAAAGATAGATCCCTGTTACGTTTAAATTCTCAGGTCTGCTGAGTCTTTGTAAACAGTTCCAGCTGTTAAAAGTGCGAGGGGTGGTAGACGAAGGGGCAACATCAAGTTTGTGTGTTGAAGGGGTGCTTGGTATTCACAAGAAGAAAGGGTGGAGGGACTAAAGTTGTAATGAAGTTGCTCTGAATGACCAAATTGAAAAGCCCAGGCTTCTCTTCGTAAGCCAAAGTGATCCGTAGACTACCAGAACACGTTGACTTAATCCATGGCATTCTTTGAAAGACTCAAGACCACATAAATGTGCTGTCTGTCCTTTTAGCTAAAAATACCCCAGCTTTATGGGTTTGTGTTGCCACCTTTTGCCCTTCTGTTTTCCAGGATTGTTAAACCAGTAGTGAATTATGTAGCAGAAAGAAAACCGAGAAAGGGCTTGTTAAAACACCTTGAGAAAAAATTGAATGGTGTCTTTATTTGTTAAGCCACCAAGTTGTGTTAATCTTGTGATATTTTAGTATGGAAGTCATGCAAGCCCACAGTTGGAAAGTTAGATCATGTTGTCACAGCTGGATCAGTTATTTTTCTCAGTTTCTATTGCTGTGCTGTCCAGAAGATTTTCTGTGCTTTAGAGCAAGGCTAAGTCTCTAGCATCTTTGATTTAAGCCAGCAAAGGTACAGCCTGATTGTAGTGGGGAAACAAATGCTCCTCACCAATTTATTTTTAAATAAAAATAAATTTATAATAAAGTAAATAATAAATATATAATAAATAATAAATTTATAATAAAGTAAAGCAAGATTGCAGGGATATTAATTTGCAGTCTTGGTTTAGTAAAGAATAGGAAACACAAGGGAAGAAGGTGAAACAATTGGAATGACTGAATAACTTAACTGGAAATCTTACATGTATTTAATGTACCGCTGCCATTTGGATTATTTGGGGAGGGAAGAGAAAGTCTATAGGAAAATTACTTGGAACATCTGTGTGTCTATTCAGCACCTCATTTATAAACTTGTTTTCTTAACTCCTGTTCTAGGAGTGCTTTCTGTGAACCAACATCATGCCAGCCCCGTCTGCTAATAGTAGGAAAAGAAGGGTACAGCCAGGTTTCTTACGTGGCACCCGCGGTGTTGCATGCTTTGGAGAAGTTTCCCGTTCACACCCTGGACCTTTCTGTTCTGCTTACAAACGTTGCATCGCCAGAAGAAATCTGCGGACAGGTACCTTTTTTCTTTTTCTTCTCATCGGATTCACTGACTGTATGTAAAGGATCAATGGAGTTGCAAGTAAGGTGAACAAAATTCATTGGTAATGGAGGTGGCCTTGTTTTAATGTGCTGGGATGTTTGCTTCTGTCTGAAAATCCCCTTTTGTTTTAGACAGCACCACAAACAATCTGGATGTTGTACATGTCGACATTTTCCATACCCAGTTTTACAGTGAGGCTGTTGCTAGCAGCTCAGGAAGCTGGACGGTGTTGCTAATGAACATCTCTTTGTGGAAAGAAATGCTGCTCATGTCACTGGGATCCAGAAAGTAGTTCTCATTGCCTCCTAAGACTGTGTGCTCCCAGTAGATGGCTCTGTATCAGACTGCATGTCGGCTACTTTTTGTAGCCTTCTTCTAAATTATATTAGTAAGGCAACCGAGGTTTGGGGCTTCTGTTTATTTTGTTTTCGCACGGACGTACACAACTTGTGCTGTTGCAGTATGTGCAATAAAAGCATTAACATTCAGAAAACACTTCATTTGCACGGTGATGTGGTTTTAACTAGAAAAAATGAACAGATTTGGTGTTTTTACTTTTAGGCAGGAAATCCATTTTCTTGTTTGGCATCACTACCTTAAAATATTTTTACTTTTCGTGGAAACATTTGAGAGCCATACAAGTAAGGACAGACATGTTACACGACTGAATACTGATGTGTCCCTTAAGAGGGACATTTCCTTTCTTTGTTATGCGATGATTGTGGCTGTGGCCATATAGCTACAGTGTCTAGCCACTGCCTGAATATATCCTTCCCATCTTCTGACTAGAGTTCTCCGAGTACTGATAATCTGAAAGGGTGCACAGAGAAATTCCTTATGTGAAAGGATGCTTGCCACTCTGTTCACGCAGTTTCATTTCATGGGGCAGTCAGATGGCTATGTAGCTATGTATTAAGAGGTTCTTGTACGTGTTTTAGTTTTCTTACGCAAGCTTTCCTTTTCACTAGCTGATCCGAAATGCTCAGAAGACAGCACCAAGCACAATTTATGTCCCAGATATCCATTTATGGTGGGACAACTCTGGACCTGCCTTGAAACTTACTTTTCTAACTCTACTACGTAACATTCCAGCATTTTCGCCAGTTTTGCTGCTTGCTACGTCTGATGTACGTCACTCAGATCTCCCAGAAGAGGTATTTGTCAATACTTTTCTTACTATTTCTTCAGTGTCTTGTAATTTATATATGCTTTCAGCATCAAAATGCTGTGCTTTCTTAAATGCATGCTGTTATTACTCAGGCACCCTAACAAATCACTTAAAATTTGCTTAGAGAAAAAGAATACTGTGAAAGCATCTGCTTCAGGTTTTTTCTGAGTCAAGCAAGTGACTTTCACCCCCTTCTCACACATGCAAATAATAAATTAATACAATAATTCTGGTGGCTACAAAGTGGTTCAGTCAAGAATATGAAGTGCTTGAAATGACAAGAGGATGTTCTTACTGAAGAGATTTCTTCTGACAGTCTGCCATTCCATGCTATGTTGGGTAAACTGCTAATAATGCGATTTAGTAGAGAATTGAAACACTTTGATTAAAAAAAATAAATAAATAAATCAGTTTCTTTCTTCATATAGGCCAAAGCTTTCCAAGCTGGAAAGCTGAGTTCCAATTTCTGCTAAAGTAACTTTGGAATCGAATTCTAGTTGTATTCCTAAATAAACTGTAGTAAAAGTACGTGCAGAACTTCATTGACTTCTGAGAGTTTACATTAAGGGAAGGTGCCCAAAACAGGACCACGCTGTTGTCATTCTGATGATTTGGTCTCAGTCATTGGGGGAAGAGAACGGGTCTTACCTAGACGTGTTTATTATCAACTGCTTTGAAAGTGCTTGAGTTCCCACAGAAGTTTTTGTACAGGCTGTAAATTCCTTCTAAAATAAGTAGTGAAATTCCTTACCTACCTTTTAATACTAGAACTTGAAAATGGAGGAAGACGTAGAGGTACTAGCTACTTCAGACACCTTTTGGGAGAGAAATAAAAACTCAGCAAAAAGCCCTCACTTGTCTGCTGAAGCCTTTCTCTTCCCTCGATAGCCATAAAGGTTCTAAGTAAAGGCTGCAGCAAGGCAAGTAAATACAAAGGAGGCGCTGTTGGATGTGGTGAAAGCCATTACTTTATCAGTGTAGCGTACAATCCCTTCAGCGAGCATTAATTCTATAGGTGATTCTTAAAGGTGATATTTGAATTTGCTGTGCCAGCCTTTGAAAATGTAGCCTTTTAAGGCCAGGAAGATAACTTTTTTCAGTTTGTGTTCTTCAGGTTATTATTAATTTGAAAAGGTACTCGTCTTTTTGGAATAGAAGATGAGTTTTTTGTGGCCTTAAATCTGAAATGT
The DNA here is from genome assembly GCF_964211825.1 of Aythya ferina. Classification (NCBI taxonomy): domain Eukaryota; kingdom Metazoa; phylum Chordata; class Aves; order Anseriformes; family Anatidae; genus Aythya; species Aythya ferina. The sequence goes on along the minus strand of NW_028181235.1, from coordinate 49,558 downwards.
CTCTCGTCCTTCTGCTTTAGATCCAAAAATTATTTAATAAGGAATTTGGAGAAGTGTGCAATATTGAGTTGCCTGGTAGGGCAGAGAGAGCATCTTTTTTTGAGGACCTAATTCTAAATGAAGTGGCTAAGCCTCCTGTAAAGAAACGAGGTGAGGAGGATATGAGAAGTACATCTAAAACTTTCCTATCGAAGTTACTAGCTCGTTGGGCTTTGCTTTGGTGGTCATTTTCTGTCAGTAATTTGTCATATGCTTGTATTTGAGTACTGTAAATTGGCTAATTTTTCCTGATTAATTGAAGTTGATTGGACATTGGAAGTCGTGCCTGTAGCACCACCAGCTGAGCCTCAGAAGCCACAAGAATGATCCCCACAAAAGTAGGGATGTTGGAGGAGGAAGAGGAGGATACCTTGCGTGACCTTAGAATTTTCTTGAGGGACGTTACTCACAGACTTGCCACTGACAGACGTTTCAGGGAATTTGCAAAGCCCGTTGACCCACAGAAGGTAAAGTAGTGCTGATCTGTGTGTGTCTGTAACTTCTCAGTGTTCGTATTTCTCAGCGTTTTGGGTGAGGTTCAACTTTGTTTTTAGGGCTGCACTGTAAGGATTTTGCAAGAAGCAGAGGCAGTGCTTTTACTTCTGCTGACTCTCAAATGTCTCTTACGGGATTATTCGCTGAAAGCCCTGGTTTCATTCTAAAAAGCCAGTCCAAATGCCAACACAGTTTGCTCGTGAAAAGGCTTTGATATGTAGGCGTGTCACAGCACTGAAAAGCACAGAGATCTTTCCTTATAATTACAAACAGTATTTACAGGACTACTTTAATGAAGTCTGAAGCCCTTTATTGGACTGTCAGTTCCTGTGGGAACAGGAATAAGAGCAGCAGTTTGTAAAAATAAGTTTTGAGATCCTGTTCTCTGTTTCATCTGGAACTCCTCAATAGGAATCAACCATAAGTGCAGTGTGTTTTCTTTTTCCTCCAATTGGCTGCTTAGATGCCTTTTTCTCCTTAATTTATGAGATAAGCCTAAACTAGGGGCGTATATTTCAAAGACAGATGTAACTTGAATATACCTGCGGATCAGCAAAGTCCTCTTCTTGTGGGCATTCACTGGCTTTTCTTCCCCTTTTCTCCTAGGTTCTTGAGCTGTGAAAAATCTAGACAGATACATATGTCCTCATCTGAACTGGTCATTAGTCTCCTCTTCTGGTCTGAGGGAAGAAATGAGCACCTCAGGGCCCAGTTATCTCATTCTAAAGTAGATGCCTGCAATAGGTGCTTCACAGGTGCAATTCATGCACCTTTTCCTCAATGTCGACAACGAAGAGAATGCCGGATGGCTTGCTCAGCTTTCACTGTTGTGATTTTCTGAAGCAAAGTGAAATGAATCTCCCACCCTCAGTGTTTCTTCTCTACCATGCATGTGCTTCTGACCTCCCTACTTCTTGTTGTCCTCTCCTAGCCGCTCTAATGAAAAATGAAAGAGCCCTTCCATTTTTGAGAAGCAAACTGGTTAATTTCAGCAACTTCTGATGCATCGCAAATGTTCAGGGTTTTTAGGAAGTCGTTTATTTAAAGTTTTCAGAATAATTTTGGTAGACAGTGTGCAAGGTTATGAAAACCTCTGAATGCTTGTATTTGATCTGCAGGTACCTGACTATGCCACAAGGATTAAAGAGCCGATGGATCTTTCAACAGTTCTGACTCAAATTGACTCGTGCCAGTACCTCGCTGCAGGAGACTAGCTGAAGGACATCGATCTAATCTGTAACAATGCCTTAGAGTACTACCCGGATCAAAGATCTACAGGTGAGGATGTGCTTTTTAGCCCTAGTTTAAAAAATCTGTCAAATGTATAGATGGAGAAATGCTGTGTGCGGACAATAGACTTCGGATGGATTAGATGATTTTGGACGTCCAGACTGTAAATATTTTATCATTTTGCTACTTGGGCATGGAATTGTGATATAAGTGTTCCCAAGGAACTAGTGCTTTTGTTTTAATTAACTTCGATGTTGTTATGCTGAAAATATTCACTGAGAGAACCTTTCGGAACCAACCTATGAAGAAAGCAATTTTTTTCTGTGATCAAAACAGTTTCATTGGTTGGTAGACAACATTCAGTTAAAGTCTGTAAAATTTCAGATCGTCACAGCGCCTATGTTTTGCAAGACACTGCATATTCAATGGTGAGGAACGAAACGGATACAGAGTTTGGACGACTTTGTGAACAAATTAAAGAATCTCGTGAGAAAAGAGGTACGTGCTTTAACGCTAAGGATTTGAAGACTTGTCTCTGCATTTGTAACTGAAAATGCACGACGAAGATCTTTGGTATCTATTCTTTCTTGCAAGGTCGCACCTCTGCAGCGTGTGCTCCATGCGACAGCTCCAAGTCACCACAGCAGAACCCTGCTACTGAAGACGAGAAACCAGATGAAGAGAGTAATGAAAATGAGGAGATGCCAGCGGCACCTGTAGATGCCAGTACACCCATTTCTAATGGCAAGTTGCATTTTATTCAGCTGCTCTTGTCGTTAATACCTTCTCTGTTCTTGAGGCGCAACAGGTGTCTCTGATGCCTGGCTCTTTATGGCAGAGGTAGTTTGTTTTCAAATTGACTTCCAAATGGGAGAGAGAAATCCAGAGGTCATTCATTCAATATAGCAATGAATTAAAGTTCAAAGAAAGTTGGTTCATTTGATGTACTCTTACTGGAACTTCATTTTGTAAACAGAACGACCCCCCACTCAAGAATATCACAGCTTCCCTCCCATACTAAAAATGATAGTACTCACCCTTGTAGGAGCAGCAATGTGAAGAAGGTCAAGGGCAGTAAGAAGGGTTCAAAGCTTTGATATAACAAGCCTTACACTTTTTTTGACAGAGCTCCTAATAAGCATCTTTAGCAAGGTCTGGAGATGGGAGAAAAACTCAAACTAGATTTTAATTCTAGGATGTATAATGTCAAGCTTGACTGTTCCTCTGAACAGTCAATTGAATTTAATTTTTTTTAATTTAAATTAATTAGTTTAGTTTTTTTAATTTAAATTCAATTGAATTTAAAGTTTTGAATTTAAATTCCAATTGAATTTATTGAAAAAAATTCCAATTGAATTTAAAGTTTTTGTTGTTGTTTTTCACGAAACACTAAGTTTATGTGAAAGGTTTTGCTGCAATATCTTTTTGCCAAGGATATTAAGCTTAAGTTATCCACAAGAAAATGGTGGGGAGAGGGAAGCTTTAGTTTTGAAAGCTTTTTTTTTTTTTTTTTTTTTTTTTTTTTCTCTCCAGGTTTTTCTTGAGCACAGCAGCGTTTCAGTGTCTGCCTGCCATTAGTTGCCCCACTACCAAGTCAGGAGGGTCAATTAAACTTGCGTGAGGCAGAATTTCTTTATCTGAATCTACGTGGTTCACATAAATATATTCTTGTTTCCTTCTTTCCCTAGGATTATTCTTCTCCCAGTATTGAATGTTTCAACGGACACCGTTTAAGATCAATGAGCAAAAGCATCCTGCGGTGTTCAGTCTCCAGCTTTGAAGAAAGTATGGCGATACTGAGGGGAAATGTCAAGAGGAGATGCTTTTCAAGGTACTGTATTTCTATATGTTCAATCTCTGTTCGATTTGTAGATTGAAAAGCAAGAGAGAAAGCATGTGCAGTGAGTTGTGGCCTGATAAACCTCCGGCTAAAATCAGCAGAGGCCTATGAGCATGCTGATGGTGTACCAGTACCTTAAAACTAGAGTCCCTCTTCTCAGTGAAAGTCTCCCGCTTTTCTAAAAAAAACTGTTTTTTTTTTCCCAACCCCTTTGAGGTGTTCTTGTGGTTTAACCCGGCCGGCAGCTAAACACCACACAGCCCTTCTGCAACCCTCCCACCTCCCTCTCTGGAATGGGGGAGAGAAATGGGAAAGTGAAGCCCACGAGTTGAGATAAAGACAGTTTATTAAGACAGGAAAATAATAATGATGATGATGATGATAGTACTGCTACTAGTAATGTGTACAAAACAAGTGATGTACAATGCAGTTGCTCACTACCCGCTGACCAGTGCCCAGCGTAACCCCTAGCAGCCCGGCTGCCCCGCCCTATCCATGGTGCAGCGTGTTGCCATAAGGCATAGAATTCTTTGGCCAGTTGGGGTCAGCCATCCTGAGTCTGTCCCCTCGCAGCTGTTGCTGTGCGCCGATTCTGATCGCCAGTAGGACAGTGAGACACCGAAAGGTCCTTGGCTTGTTGTAAGTACTGCTCTGCAGCAATTGAAACATCGGGGTGGTATCAGCACTCTTCTAAACATCCTTTCACACATTCTAAGCCAAAACATAGCAACCTACCCACTACTAGGAGGAGAACTAACTCTGTCCTAATTGAAACCAGGACATGTATCTTTTCCACTTGGGTGCTATTGCTCATAATTTTGAGAATTCAACATGAGCAAGCTAGGAAATGTGGGTACATACAGAACCGCGTGTATATGGCACGCAACAGACTTGGGATCTGGATCCTGCGTGAGGCCTACAGGCTTCTCTTTGTATACCATAGAGCACTGGCTTGTAAACATGGTGAAATTTCCCATCCTTGATGGGTCTAATACAACAAGTCTTTTCTCCCTTCTCTGCCCTGTCCTCTTTCTTAATGTAGGCAGTTGAGAAAGCCAAAATTGGAACGAAAAAAAGAATATAACACAGGTAAGTGGCTGTAAGTCCCCGGGATACCTATTTACGCTGGTTACTGAAGAGGATGGCACTTGGTCACTCCATCGCTTTCATTTGGCCCCAAAGCCTTCTGTAGTCATCTGAATTCACTCCTCAGTGACTTTTCTGTGAAGAGAGGTAGGTGCAAATAGGAGATTTTATGAATTCCTTGGGGAGGGAGCAGTGTAAATTGCAGCTTGGTAGGCACAAAGCAAACTGTTCTAATTGTGCAAAGTAAATCGATACTTGATAAGTTCAAACTTAGTTTTATAGCTGGCAACCACAAAAGTAAACCTTAGCTGTGATCCTACCAGCACAGTGGTGTAGCTCTTCCCTTCCCCTTGTCCTCTTGTCTCTTTTAATGACAGTGCAAGCAACAAACCTGTGCCAAAGGGTGCGGTATGGTAAACAATGGGCAGGCTTTTTTCTAAAAAGCACGAGTTTGAGTTATGTGGTGTTTGGGTGTTTCTCTTGAAACGATTCTTACCTCCTTGAGCTGTTAGATCATAATGCAGGAAATGGAAGTGCTGCATGCATAAACAGAGTAATCAAACATACACCTCTTAGGAAGAGGCTTGCAATGTCATAGTGTTTGTTTTGAGCACTGTTAGATACAGTTTTACATGAATGGAGTGAAAACACCTTAGAGAAAGGTGTTGATTGTTCTCACTTTTCCAAGACAGAAATAACTGGAGTAGATTTCCCTCCTGCATGGAACAAAAGTTGCACGTTTGTTTTTGTCTGGCTAGCTTTCAGTCTCTTTAAAAATTTCCCTACAGGTCCCAGTTTTAAGTAGACAGTTTAAACGTGCAGAGCGATAAAGAAGTGGAATGCAGTGGTTGTGACAACAACTTCTGATCTGAAATGTAAAGAAAACTCAATCCACTTCAGGGTGCCTTTTTTGTTTGTCTGTTTCCATTTTACAAGAGCAACGGTGAAATAAGGAGAATCCCATCTTCACTGTTTCAAAATCCTTTGTTTCTGCGTATCAGTCACCAGAACACTGAGGAGTAGAGCTGGTGCAAAAACTGTGAGACGAGTCCACGGAGAAAACAGGGACTTGGAGCTGCGCCGCAGCTGTAGAGTCGGACACAGTCGGTACTCGACTACTAACTCGTCCATTCTATTTGACAAACTTATGACAAAGTAAGTCATCTTTTCTTGCAGACCTCTTAGAATGATCTTTCTTAGCAAGCCTTTGCACTATGGCATGATGTTGGCCTCGACTTGCTCTTTATTTTGACAGCAAAGAGTTATGGCTGCTCCTGGCATTTCCTTCATGTTTACAGGGAGACACCGTTACCTGGCTAGATAAACAGATTTTCTTGAAGGTGCTATTTCAGCATATAAGAATTGATTTAAAAAACAACAACAACAACAACAACAAAAGTGCTTCATGGCTTACTAGTTTTGTAATCTCACATTTCTCCAGGAATACTTGATTTGCTGCATTTCACCATTACACTCGTCAGCGCCACTGATTCTGGTTTATCACTATTTGCATTGCAAATATCCTTGTCCAAAGCTTAAACTGATGTATGCACTGCTTGAAAACAAAACCTGAAGTTGCAGAGCAGAAGACTCAAGTCATTATGTTAGCAGCTGTGTAACCATACTGCTTTCCAAGCATAAGATGTCCAGCTTATTTTGTTTCTATGAAGAGTTTAAATGGCTCCCGTTAAGCAAAGATGTCCCCACACTGATACTTACTATTAAGCAAGGATTCCACCTCCTTTGGCTGAGGTCTGCTCCCTTACTCATATTCGAACATTCATCCAAGTAGCCTGCAATTCCACCCTCTCGGGGGAAAGTCCATAGAATAGAAAAGGTTCCTCCAGTCTCTTCCTCAGCCTTTTTTTTTGAAGCATGCAATAAAGCAAAACATTCACAGGCTGCCCTTCCATGCAAAACAAGGCAAATTAGTAAGACAGGAGCCACAAAACTGATTGTCCTTTAAAGTTAAAATGAGATTTGAAATAGATCGAGTTAGCAAGTGTTGTAAGTCTGTAGCTAAGTCTGGTTTTGCCAATGCAGCACAATTCCCTATCACGTAGCCAGAGCTGCTTCTGTAGCTCCAAGAAGCAAAACTGCTTTGAAAAAATACTGTGTCATCAAAGCATTCGTTGGCTCAGTAGGCACGGCTCAGGTTCAACAAGTTTGTGAAAAAATGAGTACTAACAGAAGCAGCAGGGTCCAAAGAAACACTTAAGGGGCTTTACCTTGAGTGTTATGCACACTGTCAATAGAAAAGCACTGTAACAGAATCTGCCACGGCAGTCTGCATGTTACTGAAAGACCATCGGAGTAGGACTGCAGCAAGATCGTTCCGAAGTTACAAAAAAAACATATGGGGGTGGGAGTTTAGTTGCGTTAGATAACACAATCTTAGATAAAGATTTTGGTCTTAACGTAAAAGTAAGGATGTCTACTGATCTCTTCAACTCCAACAACTGAAGCCCAAGTCTGAAAAATCGCCTTTAAGAATGCAAAGAAAATATTTAACTCTTCTGTATGTTCATACTTTGCTATCAAGCAAAGGAATGAATGCTGATGCCTTAACTATGTAGGGCTGTAGCTTACAGAGAGACTACACCTTCCTGTTTTTTTCCCTTTAAAAACGTTAAATGCACGTGAAATTATTTCGGGGTGTTTTCACATGCAAAGCCTAATGCAGTGCATGCAAGCCCTGTCATCTTCTTCCTCTAGTAGTGTCGCATTAAGGGGTGTAGCCGATTGACCGTCACGGGTCCCGTCAGATTCAGGGTGCTGAACTATCACGGTCACGGACTCACCAACAACGCAGTACGGCCTCGCTCTAGTCGCGTTCAAGGAGAACTCTCACAGCTAGGAAGAATGCAATTAAGTGCAATTTCTTACGGCGACAGGTACACAGGTTCTTTGGATTGTCAGTGATAAATTCACTGTCTGCAAAAGCAAGCTAGCATGCATGAAATGCACAGGCACACAGCCTAGGTATTAAGACATTAAAAAGCATCAAAACTCTACAGATTTCTAAGATTCCACAGAGACGCCTGGTATAAGCAAGCGTTCAGATCTTACCCCACGGCGTCCCAATGGAGTGGGGGTGGGGGAGTGAGAGGCTCAGCCTGTCGAGTGATGTCAGAAGGAATCCTTCCTGATAGTATCTTCCCTAACATCCCCTTTCTCTTAAAGCAATTGATGTTATTTTCTATCTTTAAGGTGGAGCTTGAGTGACTCTAGTCATGCATATCTTGGTTGTGCTTGGTAGAAATGATCTCACTTGCGTTTAAAGGTACAGGCTCTGAGAAATTCCAAGGGCGTGCTCAGTGAGGGGTGGTTGCACCTTGGAGGCGGGTAGCTTTTGGGATGGAGGTGTGCTTATGATGCCTAGTCGCTTAAGGCGATTACTCCACAAGTAGTAACTTAGTGTTGATTTAACTACAGCATATCTAAAACATAAGAAGGATGTTAGTATGGAAGAAGCCGATGAAACCAGTCCTTAAATCTTACTACTTATTGTGCGTGAGCAGACTGGCGTGAGTTTTAGCTATACTGGCAAATATCAAACCACACCTGTGTCGTCCCAGAGCTGGGAAAAAAAAAAAAAAACAAAAACAAGGAAATGTTGAAGCAAACAGGGAGGCCTGTAGCTTGTGCAGTCTTTTAGCTGAGAAAATAAAGGAGAGAGACAGGTAGCCTTGAGCTAGCAGAAGCAAGGAAGAGAAGGGCTAAAAGGGAAAAAACAGGAAGGAGAACACGAGCTCCAGACTGACCTATAGTAACCTTTTTCTCATTAAGGGTCATTAGCACATTAAAAATCACACCTGTCAAAATGCTAATCTATGCTAATGTGGGATTCGTTGTGTGTCCCCCCTCTCCTGTTCCCCCTCCCCCCCGGTATTCCTCTGTAATGCACAAGCTCAGTGGAGATAAGTTAGATGAGCTGTAATAACCAATCCAAAGGAGCCAAAGAGAGAGTTTTCACAAGTTTCCTGTGTATAAATGACGGCGATTTGAGTCAGAGGTGTGCTTGCTTTGCGAAAGATGGCCAAGTACCTGACTCTGCAGAGTTCTATAAGTAATTATATAATTAAAAGACCTTCATGTGCATTCCGACTCTGGGTGCTTATTGGCGTGGTGCACTCTGCACGAACCTGCGGACAACATCTGTACTCAGTGTCATGCCTACAGACAACCCTTTACTGTTGGGACCTGCATATTTTTCTGTGCATTCAACACAACCCCTTTGGCACAACTAGTTAACCACGTAGCTGCCAGTCCACCACTCAGTTGCACTTGTGAAGAGGAAAAGCTATTTCCATCTACTGTAGGAGCACATCCTCTAAATGCAAGCTTCACTCACCTGGTCATTTACTGCAGGACAAGATTTGAAAACTGTTGTTGAGTTCTGGGTTTCCTGCTTACAGGAAAAATTAAGTGCTAGATCACCCTCTACTCCGCTTTGTCTGCTGCATTTAATGGAGATTAAACTGATTTCGTTTGCTCCTCCGTTTATGGACAATGAGCTGAAGGAACAGGTACAGCACATTAGCCTGGAATGCCTTCCCTCCCAACCAAAGTAAACTGGAGCTGTAACTAACACAAGCAAAAGCAAGGCTTCTGTGTTTTCAGCTGAATAAAGTTCCAACAAAATCATCCTCTGGGATTTGAAGCTTACTTCACATGACATGCCAACGACTCTTTTCCCTCTATTGTAAAGCGGATCCCTGCTGTTAGTTGCTGTAGAAGCAAAGGAATCGTCGGTTTGGTTACCAAATAGCCGCTTCTGCAAATGAGAAGTGTTGTGTTCTCTCTTCCCTTTGAATGACTCCACACTTCTCATCAGCTACTGGATTGCTGACCTAGAATCAGAGAACATCCCAAGGTGGAAAGGACTCCCAATAATCACCAAGTCCAACTCGTGGCTCCACACAGGACCACCCCAAAGTGAGACCCGATGTCTGAGAGCATTGTTCAACACTTGTTGACCTCCGTCAGGCTCGGTGCCATGAGCAGTGCCCTGGGCAGCTGTCTCAGTAGCCAGCCACCCCCTCAGCGCAGCACCTGAGGCGCACGGGGCTCGGCGGGGCAGCCCGGGAGGGGAGGACAGCAGGGCGAAGTGGCAGCTCCCTCAGAGCCGTCTCCCCGCCGCCTCGGCCGCATGTCGTGGCTTTTTCGTGTCGGGGCTTTTTCATGTCGTGCCCTCAGGCTCTCACCGTGGGTGAGATGCTGCTCCCCAGCGCGGACCCCTTGCGCGCGGGGCCTGTCCGCGGTGGCGGCGGGAGGGAAACCCCAACCCCAAAGCCCTCCCGGCAGGGAGAGCTCGGGGTGAGGGCCGATCCGGCACCGACAGTAAACACACGCCGGAGGAAACGCTCTGGTTTTAGCCATGAGCAGCGCGGCCAGGTTCAAAAGGCGTCACGCTGGAGCTCCGAGTTCGGCGGCGTTCCGAGGCCGTTGTGGCGGTTGTGGAGACGGCCCCGGCTGAGGTGGCTGCTGCTGTCGCTGCTGTCCCCTCTGTCCCTGCTGTTGCCGCTGTTGCCGCTGTTCCCGGACCTTGGAGACCCCCAGCGGCTCCCTGTGCCAGGCCCTGTGGCCCCGGGGAGCTGCCCGCCGCCTCGTCGGCCAGCCCGGCAGCAATCCTGCCAGCACAGAATAGCCCACTGCATTTCAGGGTAAAGTGACGATTAATTTCTATTTCCTGGCCTGGGTGCTGCTTTCTTCTTTAAGGAAGCTTCAAGGTTAAAGGTTCAACTCAGTTATGTCAGGGTTCAACTCCGTTTCGTGAAGGGGCTCTTGTACGAAAGCTTAAGCTGGGATTGACTCTCTGCTAAGCGGAGGCCAAACGTGGACCTACTGAGAAACAGGTCCTAAGTGATAACATTTTCTAAAGAGACTGCTAAACACATCTGAAGAGTGCTGCTGCAGAACTCTGAATGGGGGGATAGCAACTGTCTTAACTGATCTGGAATCTTGAATTTACTTTTCAATGGACAAGAGGTGTGTCTCTCAAGGCAAACAAAGAGAGGAGTAACACCCTCTCTTGTCACTCATGTCAACATAAATTTATGCTCAGAGCGTAGGTGTAGGAACAGCATCGGTATGCATATGGAACATCGGGAGAGGAAGCTCTATCGGTATTTACAGTTTTTCTACTACCTTGTCAGAGAGACGTCATCTCCAAATGAGAAATGGATGTATTTTGAAACAGTGGTGGTGGATCGGATTTCTTCTTTGTAGTGTTAATATTTGCTCTTGAATCGTACTTAATACCTGGTAACACCTCAATCAGTTGTCAAAAATAAACTTAAAAATGTGTAAGGCTTATCTCATTGGTCAGTATAAAGATCAAGGTCTTCCCTTCCCTTCCCTTCCCTTCCCTTCCCTTCCCTTCCCTTCCCTTCCCTTCCCTTCCCTTCCCTTCCCTTCCCTTCCCTTCCCTTCCCTTCCCTTCCCTTCCCTTCCCTTCCCTTCCCTTCCCTTCCCTTCCCTTCCCTTCCCTTCCCTTCCCTTCCCTTCCCTTCCCTTCCCTTCCCTTCCCTTCCCTTCCCTTCCCTTCCCTTCCCTTCCCTTCCCTTCCCTTCCCTTCCCTTCCCTTTTTTTCTCCTTTCCTTTCCTTTCCTTTCCTTTCCTTTCCTTTCCTTTCCTTTCCTTTCCTTTCCTTTCCTTTCCTTTCCTTTCCTTTCCTTTCCTTTCCTTTCCTTTCCTTTCCTTTCCTTTCCTTTCCTTTCCTTTCCTTTCCTTTCCTTTCCTTTCCTTTCCCCCCAGTATTGTTTTTCTGTTCTCCTTCTCACTGCAGTCTTGATTTTGTTTCTCGTCCCTTAAGTATGTTTCCAATGTGTTGCTGAAACATTTTCCCTTTCAATCCTACAAAAGGAGCTGTCACTGGTGAAGATCAGAGCTTATCCCTGAGCCCAGGCGCTGTCACCTTAGTCTTCCAATCGGACAAGGACGACTTCATTTCTCATGTAAATGCATTTGTCAGGTTTGCGTATTGTTTTTTCAGGAATGGAAAGTGTGTATAGAATGGATTTAAAATCAATTTTAAATGTAAAACGTCAAGGCAAAAAAAGTTCTAATTACAACCTCTGCACACAATTTGCCAGCTGTGGGACTAGGAGTTTTCTTATTTACTGTGTTTTGTTTAACGTGTCTGAAGTTTAATGGATAGCAATCAAGGCGTGCTAGAAATCTGAAAGCACTTTATGCTTTGTTCTCTCCGTCGTTTTGGTATAACAAACTAGCTTATGTTTTAAACGCTCCATGAGGTTAGTGGTTTCCCTAAAGGTAACAAGTCCCTGTGTGCTACAGTAAGACAGTAACAAAACATGAAGTATAGAAGTTCATCCTGTCATTATTCAGCTTCTGCCTATGGACACACAGCTATGCTTATTTAAAGCGGTATCACCTTGAAACCTAATCAGCATTTTAAAAAGGACTTTGTAGCAGTTATTGGCTTTTGTCCTGGAGGGCTGAGGTTTGTTTTGTTTTGTTTTACATTCAGCATTTCCGTTTCTAGCTTACATTCCCCTGTTGTTTTGCATGAGGAAAACGTGCAGCTTTACAAAGTAGAACGGAAAGAGCTGCTTTTTAGTCTAACTTTTCAGTTTGTTGTAGGAGTTTTAAATGTGGTAGGAGTAAAACAGCAGAAGTACTGCTGCCAAAGTTATATTGAAACTCGTCTTTCTTGGAGAAGCAGAAGAAGCCCAGGGAGAAATAAATTTGCAAACATGCTCTTCATGCTCTCCTTTCCCAAGATTTCTCTGAGATATAGACCATCCTCTGTGGGTTTTGAGGTATATGGTTCCCAGGAGTGAAAAGGAGGGCCAAACATCTCTCCTCTTGGATCTCAACATGCTAGGGCTTTAGTGTACTGCCACTTACGGCTCCGCTTTTTCACCTGGAAAAAGCGACCACATGATGTAGACTGAGGAGCCCTCAGAAATTAACTTGCTATCACCAAGTGACGCCCATGAAAGGTGTATTTAAAAGCTAGGCTCATTATAGAATCACAACAAACCCCTCATGACTGGTGCAGTAGACAGTGAGGTAGAGGGCGAGCCCTGGAAAGACAGAAGAAAAGTAGCAGTGAGTTCTGGGTACCTTTGTGCAGACGAAACAGAAAAACGCAGGCAGTGAAGTAATAGTGTTCCGTTGCTCATGTCAGCAATAGATAATTGCAACAATTATCTATTAGATCATAGGTACTAATTAACAGATAATTGCGCAACTCCGGAAATCAATAAATAACTGATTCCCCTCAGAGAATGTCTTCTACATTTTTATATTAAAAAGACTCCAGAGTTGTAATGGATTAAAATCCTACGGAAGGGAAAGAAATGGCATCAGCCACTAGTTCTGCAGAAGCGAAAAGTAATACTGATAGAGTTTAGATGGAAATTTTCACTTTGTGTGTTTAGTTTGGGGATTCTTTTTAAATCATTCATACCAGCGATTTAGTTCTTAAGGCTGTTTCTTTGAGATTAAGTGACAGGACTTCTGCTACTCTTTTCTTCTTGGAATGCTTCTTGATATTCTTACGTCAACCAGAACTTCTGTCTCTGTCGCAGATGTGAACAATGACCGTAGCTAAGAAGCCCAAATCTTCAAAGCCTAAAAAGCCCTCTTCAAGGCGGTCTGGCAAATCCAAGAAACCAAGTACTAAAATACTGATGTCACGCGCCGCAAACTGGGGCCGGATAGTGCCTGCAGAAGATTCAAGCCAAGTCTCTGTGGCCCAAGGACGTGGAGGTGGTATTTACTGTAGATCATCTGAAAAATCTAAGGCTTTTGCCCCAAGAGATCTAAGTAAGTGTGCGTTTTATCCTGCCTCCATTTTCTTCAAAGCAAAAGTAGAAAATGCAGTTCTTACTTGTTGCACTGATAGAGAAGGGGACTACTGTGAACAAAGACTTGAAAAGCGAATCCCCTAAGGCAACTGAAGTGACTGATGTTACAGAAATTAATTTTGATATATTTACAGTCAACAGAGAAATATGGGGAGCTTTTTGTAATGCACAGATTCCTCCATGTCTTTTCTGTTTTGCAAAGAAAAGTGTTTGATGGTTGCTATTCACAGCTTCCATTCTTCACAGGTTTTTTGAATGATAACATTGCTCAGGAAAAAATCTGGTATCTGTAGGGGTACCGTCATTCCTAGTTCCTAGTTTTTACGTGTTTACCGTATAATTTCAAGTCTAAGTTTGTGGTTTAAGTTATAATAAGGAAAAAAACAGTAGTTGAGTTAATCAGGTTAAAGATTATAGATGGAGAGGAACTTGGCATTAGGTGCTACAAACAGAATGGCAGTTAGCCTTGCCTTAGAAAAATTAAAATGGTTGACTAAAGTTGTTTGGTTTTTTTTCCCCAAAACATTGTGTTGACCAGCCAATTTGAATTTGGTGGTATTAAAGCTGTCTGCAATAAGTTTTTCTGGTTTGGATTGTAGCTAGCTCCTCTAGGTGCTCCTGCAGAATAGTATTTTTTTAAATACCTTTCTTCGAAACAAACAAACAAGATCTCTTTTTAAATTTAACTTTCTTGCAGTCGTTAATGATGGAATTGCTCCACCACAGAGCATTCTTTTTCCACCTGAGAAGATTTGTATGGATTGGCGAGAAACACAAAGTGTTGGAGTTGGCCTGTACAATCTTGGCAACACATGTTTTCTTAATGCTACTCTACAGTGTTTGACCTACACACCCCCACTTGCCAATTACATGCTTTCTCTTGAGCACAGCCAGTCATGTGAGTACTTTCTAACAGTATTTTGAATCTGTTGGATAGCTCTGAAGGTGAAAGAACAGCAGTGATTCTGTGAGATAAGCTTATTTGCCTGATTTTACCTGTAGCAGCTGGCTTTGAGCACCGTATTAGCAGTGGGCTCCGAATAGCATATGGAGTGCAATTAATGCACCATGTTTTATTTATTTAGTTATTTGTTTGTTTGTTTGTTTGTTTGTTTATTAAAGGATCATTTATTGCTTCATGGGAATAATGAAGTGCATTGGACAGTAATGCATTTAGTAGTAATTTTGGAGAGTAATACATTTTGCAGCCTGTGGAGTTCACATTCCTGTCAGCCTTTACAACTGCGACTTTGCAGTAGTCTTTTAGATTTCTCATCACAAAATGCATTTGAATACAGGCTTAGTGGATATTTTTCTTCTGTAAAGTTGTGTGAAATGAAATGTTACAAGACTGTTGGGACATTGGCATCTTGGGAGAATAGAATGTAGCAAGGAGAGTGGATATTGTATCTGTAGTTTAAATTGTACTTAGATGTTTGTAGTTATGGATATTTCGCTGGACTGGGATGCTTTGTTCTTTCACTCTTCAGGTCGTGAACAAGAGTTTTGCATGATGTGCACGATGGAGACTCACATTAACCAGGCCCTGCGTTGCACTGTTGATGCCATCAAGCCTACGCATGTTATCAGTAATCTCAGTCGTAAGTGGCTTCAGATGTGTTTCTTTTCGATAGCTTGTAATCTTCAAATAATTATTTGATGTGTATAAGTGGTTTTAACACTCAAATGAAGAGAGATTTTAGAAATACAAGATTGATTTCATTTTTAAATGGGGTCAATACTATCATCTTATTTAGGAATAGGACAACATTTCCATTTTGGCAGTCAAGAAGACGCACACGAGTTCTTGCGCTATACTGTTGATGCTATGCAGGAAGCGTGCTTGAACGGAAGCACCGAGTAAGCATAAACAAGTTCACTTTCATACATTCTCTAGCACCTTCTAGTCCTTTATTTACTCTCAGAAATGATCTCTAGCACTTTTTAGTGCCTTATTTACTATCAGCAACGAAAGTCTACATCATCCTTGGTTTTCATCAAACTCTTTGAAGAGTTAACTCTGTGCCTTAAATCTTCTGAGGTCTGATTATAATTTATTTCCAGATTGGACAGATCTTCTCAAGCTACCACCATCATTCATCAAATATTTGGAGGATTTCTAAGATCGAGAGGTACTTGAAAAAATATTCCTGTCCTTAGAACTGATCTGTGTCTTTTGTCGGTAGTAAAGCAGTCTGTAGTTTGTCTAAAGTAGTATCTGTCAACAACTTGAATTTGGACAGTTAGTCTCCTTCACATAATGTTAAGCATTTATATTTTGCTTCCAGTGAAGTGCTTGAATTGCAAAGCAGTTTCGGATACGTATGAGGCATTTCTTGATATCACTTTGGATATAAAGGTAAGATGTTTTCTAAATATAATTCATGATGTTTAAGTACATGCATAACTTTCTAAATTAAACTTGTTTAACTTAAAAAACCAAACCACATATAATGTTAAAACATAAGAGCTTGGTGGTGCTAAGGAAGTGGATTGGACTTTGTCCTTCCGTGGAACCCATGTAAATAGTCTCCACATTTGCATTGGGTTTAAGGGGAAGGAATTCTCTTTCTGCAAAAATGATAATGCTGTCATACTTCTTTGTTGTTCTACCTCAATATACATCTAATTGTTAGACTGATGAATTTGTCCCCAGTATTGATGACAAAGCACACTATAGATGCTGTCTAGGCTACTGGAAAAGTATTTGTTCCAAAGTCAAATGCCTTCCAGGTGAGGTCAATGCTGAGCATGCTCTTTCTGCCTCCTTCTTCACAGTGCTCCTAGTAGATCGCTTGAGTATGTTAGTAAGATTCTCTTATAAACTACTAGTATGTCTCTGGAATTTTGAATTACGGTGACTTTACGCTCTTCTTTCTCGCTGCTCTAGGCGGTTTCGTCTGTTAGCAGAGCTCTGGAACTCTTTGTGAAACCTGAAGAGCTGGATGGAGAGAATTGCTATAAATGTAGCGAGTAAGATTTTGACGGATTAGGTCTTAATCCTAGATGTCAGTTTTCTATGTTGCATGACTCTGTTGGACTACCTCTAAACTTTGGATCTACTTACAAGTTTTGTGGAAGTTTATAAAAGACTTGGATTTTTGTTTCTTTGGAGGGGGGAAGTCTTGTTCATAGGCATTCCCTATGGGTTTGCAATTCTCTGGCTTGTATTTTGCCATCAGAATTCAAAAAGAGCTACTTTTGTTCTTTCTATTTATTAGCTCTCGACAGTACTTTTCTTGATGTAAACTGCCCAGTTTCCGTTGTTCTCTGGGCTAGTGGCTAATTTTCACTGCTTATGCCGTAGGTCCTACCTTGGAGCGGGCAATGTGTCAAACTGAACTATTTTGTTTCAAAGGATGGCAGATGGTTTCAGTGTCTTTCCAGACAAGCTCAGTACATGAAGACTTCCTACTGTTAAATGTCTCCCTCCTGTAGAATGACCATGTGCTTCTGTTGTATTTTTGATGTTGATAGTCGACCTATGTCGGAGATTATTTGCAATTTCTAGTCCTGGGGACCAAGTCTCTCTCGTTCCGCTTTCAGTATTTGTATTTCCCTTGAAAGCTGAAAGAATGTTTCCAGGATTGGAGTTCAAATAGCCACTTTTGTAGACCAAGAAATGGTACCTTGCCATCCAACCTGGTAATACCCTTTCGTGAGAGATTCCTGTTCCCACTATGCTCTGAGTTGTTGGGAAAATTGACCTTCTTCTCTGTATTAACAAACCTGACACGCAGTGCATGGGTTTATGAAAAGAAAAAAGACCAACCTATTATGCAAGTAAATATCATTCAAATAGCATAGGCATGCGTGAGACATTAAAAGGAGTTTGTTTTGGGGGCGAAAAAAGAAGATGCCTTCAAACACTTATCTCTGCTTGTTTTTAAGGTGTAAAAAGATGGTTCCTGCGTCCAAGAGATTTACCATACACCGTTCTTCCCAGGTTCTCACAATATCACTGAAAAGATTTGCAGATTTCACAGGTGGAAAGATCAACAAGGTATATTTACCACTGTAATGCAACTATATCATTGTGTAATGGGACATCCCCCAAAGCTGAAAGTTGTTAATATTTTCAGACAATAATTGTAGACTAACGACTATGGCTTATTCTTTCTCTTAATATCAATAAAGTTCCCGCTTGACAAGAAGCATA
This sequence comes from Aythya ferina, assembly GCF_964211825.1. Taxonomy (NCBI): domain Eukaryota; kingdom Metazoa; phylum Chordata; class Aves; order Anseriformes; family Anatidae; genus Aythya; species Aythya ferina. The sequence continues at coordinate 31,869 of NW_028181235.1, read as the reverse complement.
TGCTTTCCTCTGAGAAGGCTGATTCATCAGGAAACAGTTCTCTGCAACTTCTAGTCTTAACCATTGTTTATGGGAAGACTTATTTGTAGTGAATCAAGAAATATATTCTAGAAATATATTCTAGAAATAAATTCTAGTCTGTGTTTTTTGGAAGTGTTTTTCTCTGGCTAGTCCACGAAGTACTCTGGGATAATTTTTCTGTCTTCTTGGTGTCTCTTTAGGAGGTGAAATATCCGGAGTATTTGGACCTGAGAGCCTACATGTCGCAGTCAATGGGAGAACCACTGCTCTATGCCTTATATGCGGTGCTGGTACATCACGGTGTCAGCTGTCACTCAGGACACTATATATGCTATGTAAAGGTAGAAGTCAACAGCATTTCTAACAGGGTAAAGGTTGTGCTGGCAAACCAATTAAAGCATGACTAGCAGCTACTGTTTCTAGGGAAAAAGATTTCATTATATTTTTATTTGACGTGTGTGTATTTTGTTCCTATCCGTGATTTCATTTGGAAAACGTGCAATTCACCTAAAGAAATCGTTGTCTTTATTTGCAGGCTGGTAATGGACTTTGGTATCAGATGAATGATGCTAAAGTAGTGCGTACTGACATTAAAAGAGTTCTTGGTCAGCAAGCTTACATACTTTTTTATATCAGGTAATAACAAATCTTAAAATGTGTTCAGAAGAGATTTACTTTCCCGTTATTGATATTTTTCTGTTTTGCAAGTGTTTTTCTTGCTATCCGGGGAGAAGATTATTATTTGTCTAATTCAGTTCTGTCTAACCTGAAATTCTCTGTGTCGTTTATTATCTTTTGTTGCTTGGCCTTAAACTGCAGCACTTGTGTAAATTGCTATCTATGTGTTATCTGTAGCTGGCTAATTTAGAGAAGGAGAGAAATGAAGGTCATCTGTGGTGTAAGAATGAATTATTGCTGTGCAAGTGATAGTCTTAGTAGGAAGACTGTTCTCTACTTTTCAGTTTGTAGTCTTGGCGAAGCCTTCTGTAGAGAAGGCTTCCATATCGTATGAGCTGTTCCTCTAAAATTATAGGATGGGATTTAATCCAAGAGTAGGCTGAAAGAAAAACTAAACTACGATCACTGCTCTTTTCTGAAGGCGCTATGATTTGACACTTGGAGAACGTGCGTTTTACTTGCCAGCACCATCTTATCCCTGTTCATTCCCTCCTGGTCAGCAGGGGGCTAATAGTAAGCAGGCTGGATTTATGGGACCACGACTTCTTCCTCATATGATTAAGGTAATTCAGGGAAGCGGGAGGGCAGATAACGGCACCAAACTGCTAGTGGGTTTGGGGTTTGGTGTGGGGTTTTTTGTTTGGTTTTCGGCATCTTAGTTTTGTTTTCCTTCCCACGCTGCAGCTTTCTTCACAGCCCTCATGCTACAGCCAGAGTCATTCAAACAGTGGTTACTGCTAAATTGTGCAGCCATGCGACTCCATTACTTTATACCTCCAAGACAGCTTTCTAAAGCACAGAGAGCTACGCTCTTTGACAATTTAAGCAGAGTGTACTAATCCTCAAATCATTTAAAAGAGGACTTGTTTTTCCTATTCTCGTCACTTTAGCTAAGACAGGGAAAACTAATTGTCTTATTCCTGAGCACCAGAACAATTATTTCAGGCTTTTCAGGGTATGTTTAAAGGGAAAAATAAATATATTTGGGAATAGCAGCAGGTAATGTTAAGTTGCTTGGCTGGTTTTCAAAGATGATGTTAATTTGATACCAATCTGCAGTAAACCAAAAGCAGGAATTGAATACGCTTATTGGACTTGCATTTATCCTTAAAGGGCAGTGTGTTTTTCTTTTTAGGTGTTAAGACCATTTGTAGAAACACTCAGTAGGAGAGTTTTGTGCTTCAAAATGTTACATGCAGTGTTTGCGTTAATCCATCTTGCAATTTCTTCTTTTTAAATACAGAATTCAAGCCGTTTAAATGGAAATGGATCCATAAAAGAGGACGCAAAGACCACTGGTGTCACCCTAAAAAGGCCATCTTCAGCACCACCAATGGCCTGTGTTCAAAACCAGGCAATTACCAGGCCTTCAATGACTGATACGTCAAGAAAACAGAAGATCACCATCAGTATTCACAATAAATTGCCTGCTCGTCAGACTGTGTCACAGCCTGACTGTCTTAGCAGTGCTGTGGAGGATGAAGATCTCTACCAGGCTGTTCCTTCATCCACAATTACAAATTCGGTAATGCAAATGAAGCAAATGCAAACAAACAAAAAAGTTTCTGATGAAATTTTTGTGGAGCCAACAGTGAATGAAAATCCTAAACTCAGCTCTGATAACACAGTCCCTTATGGTGCAGAATCTTCAGGAAAATCTGAGGAGGAGTCAAAGGGCTTATCTCAAAGGAATTGCAATGCAATGTCCTCTAATGGAATTTTGGTTGGAAAGGTAGTCCGTACATTGCAGCATTCCAACTCTTCCTGTCAGAATGCTGACAAAGGAAGATCCCAGCATGAGCTGCCAAAAACAGATTCACTAAATGGTGCTATTAGGTTAGTTACTGAATCTAAAGAAAACGGACTGAAACTTGATGATTCCACTTGCCGAGTTGAACCTGTTAAACCTTCTGAGATATTCTTTTCTAAAACAAATGGATCGCTTGAAACATAGATTTGCTCCATCGAGAATTTCTCACCTACGATGTATCCGGAAGTGTTTATTGTGTTCCTAATTCAGGTGAAATACTGAGAAAACACAGCACAAATGTGATCATAAGACTTTGTCGTATTATCCCATTAGAATTTGCAGACCTGAGCTTACATTAGAACTTGTCAACTTAAGCTCAGCTGAGATAAAAATTCCTAATTTCATAAAGTAGATTTTGGGGGGTGAGTTGGGGTTATCTTTGAAGTGTAGATAATGCATACAACTCACAGCGGTCTTGCTTACTATTTAATGGAGACATTCTGACAAGACTAGTCCTCAGTACTACTACAAATAGTATTTTTTTGTCTGCTGACTTGTGCGTTTTAATTGCAGATGCCTGGAGCTATGCCTTCAGTCAATCGAGAAGTCATCACGGAGTCCCTCACAGCCAGCCAGCTGAACAGCTTGTCAGAGGAAATGAGGTAAAATGAGCACAGTCTTATTAAGACAAGACTTTATGGAAGTTCATTACAGTTTTATCTGTCTACTAATAGTACTTAATGGAAGGATTTAAATTAGTACAATTCCATACTGTGTGTCCAGTGTCACGAACAGAACTAATGATCGGCACTGAGCATATCACTCTGATGCAGGTTGGTGCCTCAAGGAGAACTTGTGTTCCTTTATAGAATGTTTTTCCGTTTTTCTCCACTGTCTGGAGAAACATTGGCTGTTCCCCACTCGCCCTTATGCCTTTTTTCTCAGAGCAGCAGGTGGAAGGAGACAGATGCGTTTGCTTTTTTAGTGCAATGGCTTCAGAAGCAAGAGGGGAAAAAACACTTTCTCTGGGAGCTGGAGAAGGTGTCCTAATCACAGGAGAGGTTTCTAAATGGCATATCTTTGCGAGCGGTCCTGTAGTCTGGAGGTTTTTGTTTGTTTGTTTGCCTTTGGAAGGTTTTACTCTTAATATTCACGTCCTTCAGCAGAAGTGAGAAATGGGTTTTTATTTTATGCAGTGTTGCGGAACCTCTGAAATCTCCTGGGAATGATGAATACCTTGCCCAGTACCAATGTGTATTCTAATCAGTACAAGATTTAATATACATACAATTAGCATCCAAAGGGTAGCTATGCCCTGATATGCTTCAAGTTCTTTTAAGCTTAACTTTCGGATCTCCAGAAGTAGACTCAACCTTCCAGGTTCCTGTTACGGGTCCCTTTAGTCGTGATGCATGTGTCCACCCCTTTTCCACCGTTCTTCTAGCCGTCTCTTTCGTAGTTCAGTAAAGTCCACCTGTATTCTCTCAAATGGTCGATATGCAATTCGTCTTCCTCCAGCAGGTGCTTGCCTAATCACCTTCTTATTCACCTTTTGACATGTTAAGCATCCTTGGACGGTTTGTTTGGCTATCTCATATATTCCTACAGACCCATAAAATTTTAGAAATTGATCACTCAATGCTTTTGTTCCCCAGTGGGTTTGTAGGTGTAGCTGTAAAAGTAGACACCTAGTTTGTTCCTTTGGCAGTATTTCTCTTCCATCAGGCAGAATCCATTTTCCTTCTTTCAGTTCTGCTCCTATGGTCTTTATAATTTTTATTTCTGCTTCTGTATACTTTTTCTCTTGTGTCCCTTTTCCGTTATCCGTTTCTTGTAGGGTGAGGACTACATCATGCTTCCTAAGAGCTGCTTCCCTAGCTTCTCTATCCACTAGGTTATTCCCTCTTATGTGGAAGGCAGTTCCCTTTTGATGTCCTCTGACATGTACCACAGCAATCTCCCTAGGTCCTCTCAGTGCCTGCAATATTTGAGTAACTAAAGTTTGGTGAATCAGCCCTTTTCCCTGTGTGCCTATGAGTCCCCTTTCTTCCCAAATTTTCCCAAATGGGTGGACTATTCCATAAGCATATTTAGAGTCTGTATAAATAGTGCCACTTTTTCCTTTCAATAGTTCTAGGGCTCGTAATAATGCATAAAGTTCACGTGCTTGAGCGGACCAGGCAGCGCTGAGTGGTCCTGACTCTATTAGGACCATATCCCCATTTACAATGGCATACCCTGATCTTCTTTTTCCATCTACTACTTTGGATGATCCATCAATAAATAATTTTTCCCCTGTTTCTAATTCTGTCTCCTCGAGATCGGGTCGGATTTTGGTTTGCAATTCAATCACTTCCACGCAGTTATGTTGTAGTTCTGTTAGGGGTTCCCCATATCGAAATTGTGCAGGGCTCTGTGCAGCAGTTATTTCTCATTCTAAATCAGGGGAGTCGATCAGGATGGCCTCATCCTTCAGCATCCTACTATCAGTTAACCATTTTTCAGCCTTCTGCTGGAGTACTCCCCTAACATTATGTGGAGTATATATCTTCAGAGGTGCCCTACAAGTGACTTTTCTAGCTTCCTCAATCAGTAAGGCAGTAGCCACAAATAGCCTGGAAGCACACTGGCCACCCCCTCCTCACAGGGTCTAATAGTCTGGAACAATATTCGCCATTTGCCGAGGCGATCGGCTCCGGGGCAGACGCGTTCTGCAGCGGAGCGGGGGATCGGGCCAGGCAGGGCTAATTTTGTCCGGCATCGAGCCTACTTGAGGGAGCCGCCAGGACCCGGCAGCCCTCGTGAGGGAGGCTGACGAGGCGAAGGCGGAGCCAGCAGCGTCAGCGGTGGGCTATTTAAATCGGGACCCACCGCCATTTCACTGCCATTTGCCGAGGCGATCGGCTTCGGGGCAGACGCGTTCTGCAGCGGAGCGGGGGATCGGGCCAGGCAGGGCTAATTTTGTCCGGCATCGAGCCTACTTGAGGGAGCCGCCAGGACCCGGCAGCCCTCGTGAGGGAGGCTGACGAGGCGAAGGCGGAGCCAGCAGCGCCCCCTCCCCAGCCGTTCAAAAGCAGCCCCTAGGGAGCGCGAGCGACCAGGAGTGCGGCGAACAGGGCGGGCAAACAGGGCGTGGCGCGTCAGAAGGGAGTGGCGCGGCAGTTAGCGCGGCAGTTCGCGCAGGCAGGACGCGCAGGAAGGGCAGAGCGCTCCCCCTACACACAAACAACACCTCGTTAACAACAGCCGTAACTAGGCGATAATGGTCGCCACCAGGCACGGCGCGCTCTCCAGAAAGTCGGTACACACGCAGACCGACTACCCGTTAAAAAATGTCGCAGTTCAGGTCACCGGGTGCATGGAGTGTCTGAGCCTGTTGCTGCCATCGGCGGGAGGCAGAGAAACTGCGTGCGTGAGGTGCGAGCAGGTGGATGACCTGGTCCGCATGGTGGCGGAGCTCAAGGAGGAGGTGGAGAGGTTGAGGGCCATCAGGGAGTGTGAGCGGGAGATAGACTTCTGGAGTAACTCCCTGCAGGGCCTCAAGGGGAGGTGCCGAGGTGAGACTCCCCAAATGGGGGCGGACCCCCTGCCCTGTCCCCGTCGGGCAGAGGGAGGGGATCTGGGAGCTGAGGAGGAATGGAAACAGGTCCCTGCTCGACATCGCAGGCGATGCTCTCCCCTTCCGGCCCCACCTTCCCAGGTGCCCTTACACAACAGGTTTGAGGCCCTAGAGATTGAGAGGCTGGTGTGTGAGGAAGAGGTAGCAAATGTTCCCAGGAGGATGCCTGGGGCGAGGAGGTCGACTCCGCGCCTCAGGACTGCCTCCACCAAAAAAGACAGGAGGGTTATTGTTGTTGGTGACTCGATTCTTAGGGGAACAGAGGGCCCTATTTGTCGGCCGGACCCTACCCGTAGGGAAGTCTGTTGTCTCCCTGGGGCCAGGGTCAGGGACGTTGCCAGGAAGCTTCCTAACCTGGTACGCCCCTCTGACTATTACCCCCTTTTGATAGTCCAGGCAGGCAGTGATAACATCGAAGAGAGAAGCCTCAAGGCTATCAAAAGGGACTTTAGGGGAATGGGTCGGTTAGTGGATGGAGCGGGAGTGCAGGTGGTGTTTTCGTCCATCCCTATGGTGGCAGGGAGGAGTTCAGAGAGGACACGGAAAGCCCACCTGTTAAACACGTGGCTCCGGGGCTGGTGCCAACGCAGAAATCTTGGGTTTTTTGATCATGGGGCACTTTACTCAGCACCTGGCCTGATGGCCGCAGACGGGTCCCTATCTTTTAGGGGAAAAAGGATCCTGGGCCAGGAACTGGCAGGGCTCATTGAGAGGGCTTTAAACTAGGTAGGAAGGGGGATGGGGCTGAGGCTAGGATTGTTGGGGCTGTGCCAGGGGGAACAATGGCAAGGCCGGAGGATAAGGCAATGGCCCAGCTGAAGTGCATCTACACCAATGCACGCAGCATGGGTAACAAACAGGAGGAGCTGGAAGCCATCGTGCGGCAGGCAGGCTACGACTTGGTTGCCATCACGGAGACGTGGTGGGACCAGTCTCATGACTGGAGTGCTGCAATGCCTGGCTATAAGCTCTATAGAAGGGACAGGCAGCATAGAAGGGGTGGTGGTGTGGCTCTCTATATTAGAGAGTCTTTCGAGGTTGTAGAACTCGAGGTTGGGAATGACAAGGTCGAGTCCCTTTGGGTTAGGATCGGCAGGGACAACAAGGCTAGTGTCCTGGTCGGGGTCTGCTATAGACCGCCGAACCAGGATGAGGAGACGGATGAGGAATTCTACAGGCAGCTGACAGAGGTTGCAAAATCATCAGCTCTTGTACTCGTGGGGGACTTCAACTTCCCTGACATATCCTGGAAGCACAACACAGCCCTGAGAAAGCAGTCTAGGAGGTTTCTGGAGAGCGTGGAAGATAGCTTCCTGACGCAGCTGGTTAGTGAGCCTACCAGGGGAGGTGCCCCGCTAGACCTTCTCTTCACAAACAGAGAAGGACTGGTGGAGGACGTGATCGTCGGGAGCTGTCTCGGGCAGAGTGACCACGCAATGGTGGAGTTCACTATTCTTGGCGAGGCCAGGAAGGGGACCAGTAAAACCGCTGTATTGGACTTTCGGAGGGCTGACTTTGAACTGCTCAGGGCACTGGTTGGTGGAGTCCCTTGGGAGGCGGTTCTGAAGGGCAGAGGGGTCCAGGAAGGCTGGGCGCTCTTCAAGAGGGAAGTCTTAATGGCGCAGGAACGGTCTGTTCCCACGTGCCCAAAGACGAGCTGGCGGGGAAGAAGACCGGCCTGGCTCAACAGAGAATTGTGGCTTGATCTTAGGAGGAAAAAGAGGGTTTATGAGCTTTGGAAAAGTGGGCAGGCCACTAAGGAGGACTTTAAAGAAGTAGCGAGGCTGTGCAGGGACAAAATTAGGAAGGCCAAAGCTCATCTGGAGCTCAATCTGGCTACTGCCGTTAAAGATAACAAAAAACGTTTCTATAAATACATCAACACAAAAAGGAGGACTAAGGAGAATCTCCATCCTTTACTGGATGCGGGGGGAAACTTAGTTACAAGAGATGAGGAAAAGGCGGAGGTGCTCAATGCCTTCTTTGCCTCAGTCTTTAGCGGCAATACCGGATGTTCTCTGGATACTCAGTACCCTGAGCTGGTGGAAGGGGATGGGGAGCAGGATATGGCCCTCATTATCCATGAAGAACTGGTTGGTGACCTGCTACGGCACTTAGATGTGCACAAGTCGATGGGGCCGGATGGGATCCACCCAAGGGTACTGAGGGAACTGGCAGAGGAGCTGGCCAAGCCACTGTCCATCATTTATCAACAGTCCTGGCTATCGGGGGAGGTCCCAATCGACTGGCGGCTCGTGACGCCAGCAAACGTGACGACAGCAAACGTGACGCCCATCTACAAGAAGGGCCGGAGGGCAGACCCAGGAAACTACAGGCCTGTCAGTTTGACCTCAGTGCCAGGAAAGCTCATGGAGCAGATCCTCCTGAGAGTCATCATGCAGCACTTGAAGGGGAAGCAGGCGATCAGGCCCAGTCAGCATGGCTTTATGAAAGGCAGGTCATGCCTGACGAACCTGATCTCCTTCTATGACAGAGTGACGCGCTGGGTGGATGAGGGAAAGGCTGTGGATGTGGTCTACCTTGACTTCAGCAAGGCTTTTGACACCGTCTCCCACAGCATTCTCCTCAAGAAACTGGCTGCTCTTGGCTTGGACTGGCGCACGCTTCGTTGGGTTAGAAACTGGCTGGATAGCCGGGCCCAAAGAGTCGTGGTGAATGGAGCCAAGTCCAGTTGGAGGCCAGTCACTAGTGGCGTCCCCCAGGGCTCGGTGCTGGGGCCGGTCCTCTTTAATATCTTCATCGATGATCTGGACGAGGGCATCGAGTGCACCCTCAGTAAGTTCGCAGATGACACCAAGTTAGGTGCGTGTGTCGATCTGCTTGAGGGTAGGAAAGCTCTGCAGGAGGATCTGGATAGGCTGCACCGATGGGCTGAGGTCAACTGCATGAAGTTTAACAAGGCCAAGTGCCGGGTCCTCCACCTGGGGCGCAATAACCCCAAGCAGAGCTACAGGCTGGGAGAGGAATGGTTGGAGAGCTGCCAGGCAGAGAAGGACCTGGGAGTGATGGTGGACAGTCGGCTGAATATGAGCCAGCAGTGTGCTCAGGTGGCCAAGAAGGCCAACGGCATCCTGGCTTGTATTAGGAACAGCGTGACCAGCAGGGCTAGGGAGGTGATCGTCCCCCTGTACTCAGCTCTGGTGAGGCCGCACCTCGAGTACTGTGTTCAGTTTTGGGCCCCTCGCTACAAGAAGGACATCGAGGTGCTTGAGCGGGTGCAGAGAAGGGCGACGAAGCTGGTGAGGGGCCTGGAGAACAAGTCCTACGAGGAGCGGCTGAGGGAGCTGGGCTTGTTCAGCCTGGAGAAGAGGAGGCTCAGGGGCGACCTTATCGCTCTTTTTAGGTACCTCAAGGGAGGCTGTAGCGAGGTGGGGGTTGGCCTGTTCTCCCACGTGCCTGGTGACAGGACGAGGGGGAATGGGTTTAAGTTGAACCAGGGGAGTTTTAGGCTAGATGTTAGGAAGAACTTCTTCACTGAAAGGGTTGTGAGGCACTGGAACAGGCTGCCCAGGGAAGTGGTGGAGTCACCATCCCTGGAAGTCTTCAAAAGACGTTTAGATGTAGAGCTTAGGGATATGGTTTAGTGGAGGGCTGTTAGCGTTAGGTTGGAGGTTGGACTCGATGACCTTGAGGTCTCTTCCAACCTAGAAAATTCTGTGATTCTGTGATTCTGTGAATATCCCACAGGTTTCTTGATTCCTGCCTATTCTTGACTTAGCTGTGATTGCAACTAACATATGCAGTTTGGTTAGAAACATTTACAAATAAATAAAAGGGTCTTTGTAAATCTGGGAAGCTCAGCACTGGAGCTTCTATTAACGTTTTCTTGATCAACCTCAACTTTTCCTCATCTTCCTCGTTCCACTTAATTTTTTCTCCAGTCAATTTTTCATATAAAAACTTTGCCTTTTCACTAAACCCTTCAATCCAGGGTCTACAATATCCCAAGAGCCCGAGCAGTTGCCTCACTTCCTTCTTCGTTTTGGGTGATGATAGGGCTAAAATCCCAGATACCCTGTCAGCATCCGATTTTTTCTTTCCTTGGCTAAGCCCATGTCCTAAGTACCTTACTTCTTTTTCCACGAATTGTAATTTAGATTTTGAGACCTTCAACCCTTTTTCCCTAAGAAATTAAGTAATTCGATAGTGGTTCTCCGTGTCTCTTTTTCAGTCTCCCCAGCTATTAATAGGTCATCCACATATTGCAACAATTTCACTTCCCCCTTTACCTCAAAAAGTTGTAATAATTTTTCTGAGGTTTGGCCAAATAACTTTGGGGATTCAGTAAATCCCTGAGGAAGTACAGTCCATCTAAGCTGTTGTCGCCTTCCTGTTTCGGGGTCTTCCCATTCAAAGGCGAAGTAATTCCAAGACCCTTCACTTAATGGGCAGGCCCAGAAAGCATCCTTCAAATCTATTACACTATACCATTTATGCAGAGGTGTTAGGTGGTTTAATAAAGTATATGGGTTAGCCGCCACTGGAAATTTGGTTATGGTTCGCTGATTCACAGCCCTAAGATCCTGAACCAACCTGTATGATCCATCAGCCTTTTTTACTGGCAAAATGGGGGTATTATGTGGGGACATACATGGTTCCAGCATCCCCTTTTGGAGCAACCTGTCTATAACTGGTGTTATAAATGGCTAAATCCCCAAATAGGATTATAATCAATTTTTACAATTTATTAAAGGAATAGAAGTAAGCAAACAGTGCTGGGTGTGCCAGGAGTCTCCGCTCCACCTAGATGCACACCCGTTACATCAAGATGATGATTTTTTTTTGCTCCTAGACTAATACATATTCATTACTACTTCTAAAAAAAGCAGGGTTATTATAATTAGTTCCAGAATCTGAACCCCCCAATGGAGCATGCGTATCAGTCTCTGGTGGTCCTTCTGGGGGTCTCTGGGGGTCTGCCATACTGAAGGCTCATAGTCTTCCTCTCAGGCTTTTTTTCTTGTCCTTCTTCTTTGTACTTCTTGGGTGCATGTCAAAAGCTTGCACAGCGTTCCCTGCAAGCTTTGTCTTTTAGCCGTCCTTCAGCTTTTCCCTTCTCCTTCATCTCCTGGTCAGATATCAGGGGCTCGCATAGTGTCCCATGCAAAAGTCATAATAGTTAGCAGTTGTTCTGAAACCCCCAGATATCAGAGACTTCAAGGAAAAAACTTACGAATACATTTTCCTTCAAGCTCTCTATTGACAAGAATTGTTCAAACATTCCTCACACTGGTTTGAGTCCTCTTTTCCCCTCCAATGGGATAGGATATTACCTAATCCTTATTGGCTGTTGTGGATCCACTATTTCTACTACCAAGGGTTCCATATCTAATTTTTCTGAATCTCCCTCTTGGTACCATACCTGTGGGTCTATTTCTCCCTCATCTTCTTGGGTTAGGGTATATAGCTGAATTTTAAATTCTCCCCCCTGGCTCTTGATTTCCAACCCTAATCTTATTATTAAGTCCCTTCCTAATAGATTGTGCTCAGCCTCAGGCACCAGCAATAGGTCATTGAGACATAGTTTCTTTTCTGATTCTATTTCTATATTTTCCAATATAGGAACCTTAAAGGGCTCACCTTTTGCTCCTACTACCATGGTATTCCCCTTTCCTTCCTTAACCCCTTTTGGTAATTTTCTCATAGGTGATTTCTCTGCTCCAGTATCTACCAAAAAATAACACCTCTTCCCTCTGGGGACCTATTAATAATTTTATCAAGGGCTCATTCGATGTTCGGGTCCCCAAAAGATATAGCCCCTGACACCCCTAGTCTTCCTTCAACATTTCTTCATCCTGTTTCTTTTTTCTACAGTTCCTATGAAGATGCCCCTTTTTGCCACAATAGTAACAGATAAGGATTCTATCTTGTCCATTCCATTTATCCATGGGTTCTCTTTCACCCTGTTTTTCTCCTGATCCTTTCCTGCTTTCCTGTCCACTTGGTTTTTGACTTTCCCTTATTGCTGCCACAAAAACTTGCTTTTGCCTTCTGTTTTTCCCCATCTCTCCTCACATAGACCTTTTGTGCTTCCCTCAATAATTCTTCTAATCCTTTTTCATGCCAATCGTCAAGTTTCTCCAATTTCTTTCGGATGTCTTCCCAGGATTTTGCTACCAACTGGGTTCTCAACAGTGCCCCTCCTGCAGGGGAATCAGGATCTATCCCCAAGTACATCTGAAGGCTTTTTCTCAGCCTGTCTAACCCTTCAGTTGGAGATTCGTCTCTGCACTGACACTCGTTAAAAGCTTTATTTATATTTTGTCCCCTTGGAACCAATTCCTTTATCTCTTGTATCATTATGGTCCTAAGATCCCTCATATTTTGCCTCCCCTGAGCAGCCTGATGATCCCACTTAGGGCTGGTATTTGGCCATTTCACATCCCCTGGAGGACCTCCCTGATTTTGTCTTTCCCACAGTCTCATTCCTGCTTGCCTGATCATTCCTCTTTCTTCTATAGTGAAGAGGATTCCTAATATGGACTGCATTTCTTCCCAGGTATACGTGTTTGGACCTAGGAACTGGTCCAATCTTTCGGCAACTCCTAAAGGGTCATCTAAAAGGTTTCCCATTTCCTTCTTAAAATTTCTTACATCTGACGTGTTCAAAGGAACCACTACAAACCCTATTTCCCCCTGGTGCCCCCCAAGGGGTACCTTCCTCAAAGGTGATTCAAAGATTGAAGCCGAAATTCCTTGAAGTGGTATATTCTTTATTGCAGCGCTGGATGCATGGGGGATCTCTCCACCTATCATGCATACCCAAAGCTGAAAGCAGTCTTGAATTTATACAATCAATCTATTAATGTTCTACAAGCGCCTATACATATTCATCACCTATCCCCACCTTCCCTCGTTTCTCATGCTAATTAGCTTTTTGGCACCTTGCACCTGTGTATAGCCTCCCAAGAATTGCAGGCAGGGGTCTTTGGGATGTGGGCAGTGGTCTTTGGGAGGAAGAGCCCGAGTCCTCCTCACAGTGTACTTTTCACCATTGGTCAGGATTCTGCTGAGTTGGCATGTTTCTGAATTGCAAGAGCTGGCTTTTGCTGATTCTTCTGTTTGTTGTATCTTAATCACGAATTCCAATGTTCTGTTTTGAGATTTATAGTCCTTACATCTGTTTCTCTGTCTGTCTGCCGCTTCCTTATCGGGGGATTGTCCTTGCCTCCCCAATGTCTATTGCCCTTGCCTCCCCAATGTCTCCTTAATCAATCCCCCCTTTTCTTTTCCCATGCAAATTCTTTTGCATCAGATTTATTATTCACAGTAACACAACAAAGCAGGCATCTAAACAACATGTACACAAATATTCCTAACACCACTAGTGCAATTAGAGCAATGAAAACTTGTTTCAACCATTGGAAATTGGGCAACCAGGAGGTTAACTTATTCCATATTTCACTAAAATTCCATGAAAGATCATCTTTACTGATTTCATGTATGATCTTTGTTTGCTTCCCTATTTCTTCCAGGTCAGCAGAGATTCTTCCGCTCTGATCTACATACAGACAACAACTTGTGTTTATTACTGTACAGACTCCCCCTTGAACGGCCAATAACAAGTCTAGGGCCATCCGATTTTGTAATGCTACCTGTGATAAGCTAGATATCTCTTCTTGTTGAGCCTTTATAGCATCCGGAGTTTTGTTTTCTAACTTCTCTATAATTGCAGAAATATTAACTATTGCCTTTTCCAATTCACTCACTCCTAACCATGGGATAAACCATCGAACAAAACTATGAAAAGCGGTGGGTCTCTCTATCAACGGATTGTTAATTTGTCGTCTGATTCTCCTGATATGATCACTCAAGTAACCATCATATTGGGGACTGCTGCTCCAAGAGTGCAAGTTCCCTTCCAATTCTCGGGCAAGACCTTATGGGCTGTATCATTGCATAGCCAATACCACCCTTTTCCTTCTGGAACCAGCCAGCTGGTTGAATTTGCCCAACCGCTAGTCATACTAATATCAATTGTTCGATCACAAGATGTCTGATTTCCCACATAAGTAGTATTCGTATTTATACAATCCTGTTTTCCCATGCCCTTAGGCAGGTTACACCTTTGTACACATGCATAGTAAGATTCCAACGGCAGGAAGCTACTCACTTCTAGTTCCAAAACTTCTTCATATTTTCGACCCCAAGATGTGTTTTCCCACAAATTAGTCCAAGATAAATCTGCAGGCAAGGGAATCCCGATTAACGATACACTCTTATTCCCATGCTCTGGCAGATTGGTGCATACCCAACATCTCGTCTTATTAATTACTTGAGATATTGTTTGTATCAGGGACAGGTGTAAGTTCTCATCCCAAGTTGCCCACCCCAAATCCGAGAACATCACCCCCGCAATCATTAGGATCTGGAAAACCGCAGTTTTGCTGGTCCAATTGGGGTGGTGGTCCATATCCTCGCCGGGGCCTTCTTCACCCTTGAATAGTGGATCCAAGCTGCTTGCTCCTTAATCTTAATGGCAGCGTGTGTTGTCAGTAATACCTGGTATGGTCCCCTCCACTTCCCTTCCATTTTTCCTCTAGGGGTTGTCCTGAAAAAGTCTTTATATAATCCCCGAGCTTAAAGGGGTGGATTGGTTGATCCAACCCTCTAGCCCTGGTCCCTAAAACAAATTTATGTACTTTCTTTAATTGTTTCTGAAGTTCAGATATATAAGCATATAAATATTCTGATCGTAACTGCATTAGGTCCTCTCCACTAAATAGAAATTGATACGGCCTTCCATATAAGATTTCAAAGGGACTCATATTCCCTTTTATTTTAGGTTTCACTCTGATTCTAAGTAATGCTAAAGGGAGGGATTGAGGCCATGACAAATTAGCCGATTTTAGCTATTTGTTGTTTAATTAAACGGTTCATTTTTTTCTACCTGTCCACTTGCCTGCGGTCTATAAGGAGTATGCAGCTGCCAATCTATCTTTAGAATCTTACTTATCTGTTGTACCACTTGTGCACAAAAATGTGAACCTCTATCAGAAGACATTGCTACTGGAATCCCAGAGCGTGGTATTACTTCATTTAACAAGACTTTAACCACTTCTCTTGCTTTGTTTGTTCGACAGGGAAAGGCTTCAGGCCATCCTGAAAACGTGTCAGTCAGAACCAGTAAATCACGATACCCCCCCTTTTCTAGGGAGTTCTGAAAAATCAATTTGCCACTGTTGCCCCAGATAATTTCCTTTATCGATTATTCCAAATTTTATTCTATTCTTGGTATTGGGGTTATTGTGTAAGCAAATGCTCCATTGTTGAGTTACTTGTTTTATCATATCGTCCCACTAATGTCTGACTCAGGCTCTTATGCAATATGTCAGCCCCCGGTGTGTTTTATTGTGTTCTGTAAGAACTATGGGCCATGTCAAATTAGAGGGTATTATTACGCAGTTATCTTTTAAATATACCCATCCATCTGGTTTCATTTTACCTTTCAAATCTTCAATTAATTTTAAGTCTTCTTTTGTATAATTTGGCTTTTGGTTCATGTATATAGTTTGGATTTTACCATCTGGTATCAAAGACCATACCTTCACTTCAGTTATTTCAGCTGCCCGCTTAGCCTCCTGATCTGCCAATCGATTTCCAATTTCAAAATCGGCATTCCCCTTTTGGTGTCCACGACAATGCATGATAGCTACCTTTTCTGGTTGTTTTATAGCCCCTAACAATTTTAAAATTTCTTCAGCATGTTTTATCTGTTTTCCCTGAGCGGTCAGCAATCCACGTTCTTTCCAAATCGCTCCATGAGCATGTACCACGCTGAATGCATATTTAGAATCTGTCCAAATACTGATTTTCCTTCCTGCTGCTAGTTCCAGCGCTTGCGTAAGAGCAATTGTCTCTGCTTTCTGGATGGATGTCCCAGGGGGTAATGGTTTGGACGCGATTACCTGTTGAGTGGTTGTAACAGCGTACCCTGCCTTACGTTGTCCTTGTTTCACAAAGCTGCTTCCATCAGTATACCAAGATTCGTCAGCATCTTCTAAAGGTTCTTCCTTAAGATCGGGTTGACTAGAATACACAGTCTCCATTGTTTCTATACAATCATGGGTTATGGGTTCATCCAGAGTTCCACTAAGGAAAGAAGCTGGATTTACGATGTTAGTGAGCACAATTTCCACATCATCTTGTTCTACTAATATTGCTTGATATTTTAAAACCTCTGAGGTGAAAGCCAATGGTTTCCTTTTTGTTCCAAAAGTGCTGAGGCCATATGGGAGACTAACACTGTCATTTTCTGTCCCATTGTAAACTTCCGAGCTTCTTGTATATTGATAACAACAGCTGCAACAGCCCAAAGGCATCCAGGTTATCCTTTACTTACTCCATCTAATTGTTAAGTAAGCTACTGCTCGTTTATAGGGACACAATCTTTGTGCTAGTACTCCCAAAGCTATCCCTTGTCTCTCATGAGAGAACAATCAAAAGGGTTTTGAGAGATCCAGTAATCCCAAAGCCGGAGCTTGCATCAATTCTCGTTTAAGTTGTTTAAAGGCTTTTCGTGCTTCTCCAGTCCAGACTAACTTTGACTGGTTAATCTTTATCAATTCATATAGAGGCTTTACCATTAGCCCATAATTATAAATCCAAAGGCGACACCAACCTGTCATTCCTAAAAAGGTTCGTAGCTCCTTTACAGTTTGAGGTTCTGGAGTCCGGAAAATGACTTCCTTACGTTCAGGTCCTAGTTCTCGTGGTCCTCCCGAAATTTCAAATCCCAAATAGGTCACTGTCCTGGTTTCAGTTAGAACAGAATTAATTTTCTTCCTGGTAGCTGGTGGAATGCTGTGTTTTGGCTTAGGATGAGAAGAGTGCTGATAACACCCCGATGTTTTAATTGTTGCAGAGCAGTGCTTATACCAAGCCAAGGACATCTCAGCCTTTTGCTCTGTCCTGCCAACAGGCAGGCTGGGGGTGCAGTAAGAGCTGGGAAGGGACAGACCCAGGACAGGTGACCCAAACTAGCCAAAGGGGTATTCCATACCATCTGACGTCATGCTAAACAATACATAGGGGTGGCTAGCCGGGGGGAGGGGGCCGGACTGCTCGGGGTTAGGCTGGGCATCGGTCAGCGGGTGGTGAGCAATTGCATTGTGCATCACTTGTTTGTACATATTAGTAGTAGTAGTACTATTATCATCATTGTATTATTATTATTATTATTATTGTTATTATTATTTTCCTGTCTTATTAAGCTGTCTTTATCTCAACTCACGGGCTTCACTTTCCATTTCTCTCCCCCGTCCCAGAGAGGGAGGGGGGAGGGTGAGCGAACGGCTACATGGTGTTTAGCTGCCGGCCGGGTTAAACCACGACAGGTCTGCATCTAGAGATGTCTTTTATATTTATCGTGCTGTTGTGGAGATGGGTCCTCTGGCTTTGGTCATGTTTTTTCATGTTCTGCAATTCTCTCCCAAGAAGAAGCCCTTGCTGGGCAGAGAGGTAGAGGTGTGCTCCAGAAACACAGTGATGGCAAGGAGTCCTCCACTTCATTCTTCCAATTTTTTCCAGCTGGAAGCATTCATAGTTGTCAACTGAATTGGTTTAGAGGAGTAGGAAACACAGCATTGCTGGATTTCTGCTTTCTCCTAGATCTTAGCAGACCACATGATGATAGTTGTTCTTGTTTTATGTTCTTATGGTACATTATGTTATTATACATTTTTTCTCTGTTATGTTATTTTATGTTCTTATGTTATGTTCTTATGTTCACAACAGAACTCATTTCCAATACTGCCTCAGAGACACCTGGGCCAAAGAGCAGGGCCTTGAGCGGGTAGCTCACCTTGAGCGAGCTCATTTCCTTCCCAGTAGCTGAAATGTGCCGTTTTGGGGGCATTTGGGGGCTACAGCGTGCTGCTGAGAGGGATGTTGGAGCTCCTGCAGGGCAGTGCTTCCACTAAGGCAAGGCCTTTTCTGCATCTTCTACTGCCCTTCAAGCAAGGATGCTTGGGGCACACAAGAAGCTGGCAGGGGGCACAGCTGCAGGGATTGCAGGGATTCCTAAAGTCATAGCCAAATACAAGAAAGACAGGAGGACGTGGTGCTTCCGAGAGAAAGGAGCTCTCTTTTGGGTCAAAATCCATCCATTTTTCAGGGCAGAAAGAGATGCTGTGCATTTGTCTCATCCCCCTGAGACAGCCACTGGGTGACGATGGTGCCAAGTGTCTTGAAAGAGACCTTGCTTTCTCAGGCCCAGGTGTCCAGCTGCACACCAAGGCTGTCCCTGGCTTCCAGGCGCAGTTGCCAGGCCCAAGGCCGAGCTCCCCTGCGAACCCCCAGCCCAGCAGACCTTGCTCCTGGCATTGTGGAGCAGCCATTTCACGGCAGCCTTTTCTCCTGGCAGTCTGCTTAGAGCCGAGAGCTCTGCCACCGGGACGCCTGAGAGCACAGGAAACACACACACAAAGAAAACAACAACAAGAACAAAAAAACACCATTGGGTGACTTCTTGTGAACTCAGCGATCATTTAATCCCTTTGTTTTCCCAGGTGGTGTGGATGATACTGGCTGCACTGTTGGAGTTTGGATTTGGAGAGGAACACGTGAGCACAATCGTATGTTGCATCAGAAGTAGTCAGCATTGTGGAGAAGGTGGGCGTCATTGCCGGCGTCCTAGTGAATGCTGATACTCTTTTTGCAGCTGATGATGAACCTGGCACTTGACTAAGATGACAATCAGTGCCTGTGCGTTTCTTGAGGTGGAGGGACTTTACCATCCAGCAACCTGAGAGCTAAGTTGGGTGGCACCTGGTATTTGCATATCTGGGGTGGCTAATGGGAGCTGGGAGTCAGAGCAGCGTGGAGCCAGCTGGCTGAATAGACTTGGTGCCACGGTGAGGGTGGTTCAGGCTGGGTCATGTTCAGGCTGCTTGTGGCTGGGTCACCAGCCTAATAGAAGCAGCGGGATTATTTTGTAGCTTGAGTGCGTGTGCCAGGCATGACAGTTTCCTTCTGTTCGTCTGTCCTGTAGTGTTGCTTCTGCAATGTCTGTTCTGTGCTTCTCAGGTCTTGATATCCTCCTAGCTTTTTACACTGGACTGACTAGACATGCGACTTGATAGCGGTGCTGAAGGGCCTCAATGCTTGTTTTGTCATCATGACTCTGATCTGAGCACTTCTTGTCTTGCAGTCACTGCTTGAAGTACAGATCTCTTTCAGGTCTTGTGCATCGTATTCAGTTTGAGATCACATCTGTTTCCATCCTCACTCTTGAAGAAGTCAACTGGGCTGCATCAGGAGCTCTTGCTTGGGAATTGATTTCCTAAGCGTCTTCCTATGGAGTTTTCACTCCCCATCCTTCTGGTCTCTTGTCTTGAAGGCAGGCTTTTTATGCATCCATCTTCACAGTTCTGGCAGTTGCTTCCAGTCACATGTCGTGACATTTGAGTCTCTCCTTGGGTCTGCTGTAGAGCACCTGTTCTGACTTGCTGTTGCCACAGGGCTTCCCTCTGGGGGTCGCTTTTTCTTGTGCCTTGTGTTGTGTGTTTTGTTTGTAGTGTTTGTGGTGTGCCTGTGTGTATGTGTTTGGTCTGGAACTGTCCTGCCTGGCAGTTAGTGATGATAGCTAATGTCCATGGGTGTACTAATATATTGTCCGGACTGTTTTGGCAAAGACATCCGGTCTGCCTCTGGGCACGTACTGAAGGGCAGCTGGCACAGTCATCTCTGTGGTGTTTGGCAAATGCGGAGGTGGGAGAGTATATCTTGTTGCGAGCAGCTGCTCGCATAGCGCTTGAATGGTGTGCTTGAGGAGGTCTTTTGAATCTTGAAAGCTTACAGATACGGGGTTTTGAAATTCTTATTTTTATTTCTTTCCTGTCCCCAGTAGAGTGTAAAGCTTTGGAGGAACCTGTCACAGGGAAGAGCTCCTTCTGGAACTGTCCAGCATTCGGTAGGCAACTCGGTGACTGGCCTGATCCCCTTTCCAGGTGCTGAGGCAATGGGGCTGCTGTTTTGAAATGATAATATTGTAAATGGGGTTCCTTTGTGTTGTTGAGGGATGGGTGCTTATGCTGGCAGCTGAATGATTATCTTGTGACTGTGTTTTCCTTTGTTCAGGCTGAAAGGCAGTGTGTAGTCCATGACATCATGACCCGAGGTGCCTCTGGAGTGAGTGGTGTGTGATGAGCAGAGGTAGCTGTTATTTTTGGGGTGTGGTTGTCACTGCAGTTATTTTTTTACATCCAATCAAGTAAAATACACATGTTAATTCGAAAGAACCTTTTTGCTGGGAAGAAAGTGATTATGCAGGATTATGGATCAGGAGGACTTCATGTCCTTTTCCAGCCTCAATATTTACACTAAAAGCAGATAAGAAATTTGAAGAAGAACAGGAAAAAGAAAAAGAAAATAAATGGGAGCTGTTGCATAACCTACCATCTCCATATCCTACCAATCCACCTCCGGTGGCTGTGGTATCTCTAGCAGTACCACCGTTGCCCCTGCTTCCACCACCATCAGCACCAGAATGAGACCGACCTCCGGCTGCATGCAGGAGAAGTAGGACTGCCATATCTGAGAGAGCTTCTCTATATCCCTTAAGGGAGGTAACTGGTGTATAACTGGGTTGGAGTTTTAACAGTTAGGGTTTTAAGGGTTTCAGAGTTATTGTGTTAGGGTTTTAGAATTTTTTGGGTTGTAGTGTTGATAGCTTTTTTAGTGTTAGGGTCCTAGGGTTTTATTTTTGGTCAGTTACTTAGGGTTAGTGTTTTAAGATCCTTTTTTTTTTTTTTTTTTCAGGTTAGGTTAGGTTCTCCAGGGTTTGGGTTTTGAGCGTCCTACTGTTTTGGGTTAGGGCTTTGGGTTTTAAGCATCTTAATTTTTGGGTCAGAGTTTTGTGTGTCTTAAATTTTTCAGTTTGTGTTTAGAGCGTCCTAAAGTTTAGGGTTTTGGTTTGTGTTTTGAGCGTCCTAATGTTTAGAGTTAGGGTTTTGAGCATCCTACTGTTTTGGGTTGGCTTTGGGTTTTGAGCATCTTAATTTTGGGGTTAGGGCTGATTAAGGAGGTATTGGGGAGGCATTGGGGAGGCACTGGGGAGGCAAGGACAATCCCCAGACATGGACTGTATATCTCGAAACAAGACACTGAAACTCATGATAAGGAAGCGGCAGACGGACAGAGAAACAAACGTAAGGACTATAAATCTCAAAACTGGACATTGGAATTCATTATAAAGATACAACAAACGGAAGAATTGGCAACAACCAGCTCTCGCAATTAAGAAACATGCCAATTCAGCAGATTCCTGACCAAAGGTGAAAAGTACACTGTGAGGAAGACTCGGGGTCTTCCTCCCAGAGACCCCTGCCCACGTCCCAAAGACCCCTGCCCACAATTCTTGGAAGGCTCTACGCAGGCGCAAGGTGCCAAAAGGCTAATTAGCATGAGAAGCGAGGGAAGGCGGGGATAGGTAATGCATATGTATAGGTGCTTGTAGAATATTGATAGATTGATTGTATAAATTCAAGACTGCTTTCCGCTTTAGGTATGCACGATAGGAGGAGAGATCCCCCGTGCATCCAGCGCTGCAATAAAGAATATACCACTTAAAGGAATTTCGGCTTCGATCTTTGAATCAGGGCTTCAAGTGTTCTATAGGGCTTTGAGAATCCTAATGTTTTGGGTATGGGTTTTGAGCATCGTAAGTGTTTGGGTTAGGGCTTTTAGGCATAGGACTTCAGGGGTTTAGTGTGGTAAATAGTTTGGGTTATGCCTGTAGAGGTTTCGAAGTTTTTTAGTGTTAGGGCTTGAGGCTTTTTT
>NW_028181235.1:0-5000 GCF_964211825.1 Aythya ferina | reverse complement strand
AGGGTTAGGGTTAGGGTTAGGGTTAGGGTTAGGTTAGGGTTAGGGTTAGGGTTAGGGTTAGGGTTAGGGTTAGGGTTAGGGTTAGGGTTAGGGTTAGGGTTAGGGTTAGGGTTAGGGTTAGGGTTAGGGTTAGGGTTAGGGTTAGGGTTAGGGTTAGGGTTAGGGTTAGGGTTAGGGTTAGGGTTAGGGTTAGGGTTAGGGTTAGGGTTAGGGTTAGGGTTAGGGTTAGGGTTAGGGTTAGGGTTAGGGTTAGGGTTAGGGTTAGGGTTAGGGTTAGGGTTAGGGTTAGGGTTAGGGTTAGGGTTAGGGTTAGGGTTAGGGTTAGGGTTAGGGTTAGGGTTAGGGTTAGGTTAGGGTTAGGGTTAGGGTTAGGGTTAGGGTTAGGGTTAGGGTTAGGGTTAGGGTTAGGGTTAGGGTTAGGGTTAGGGTTAGGGTTAGGGTTAGGGTTAGGGTTAGGGTTAGGGTTAGGGTTAGGGTTAGGGTTAGGGTTAGGGTTAGGGTTAGGGTTAGGGTTAGGGTTAGGGTTAGGGTTAGGGTTAGGGTTAGGGTTAGGGTTAGGGTTAGGGTTAGGGTTAGGGTTAGGGTTAGGGTTAGGGTTAGGGTTAGGGTTAGGGTTAGGGTTAGGGTTAGGGTTAGGGTTAGGGTTAGGGTTAGGGTTAGGGTTAGGGTTAGGGTTAGGGTTAGGGTTAGGGTTAGGGTTAGGGTTAGGGTTAGGGTTAGGTTAGGGTTAGGGTTAGGGTTAGGGTTAGGGTTAGGGTTAGGTTAGGGTTAGGGTTAGGGTTAGGGTTAGGGTTAGGGTTAGGGTTAGGGTTAGGGTTAGGGTTAGGGTTAGGGTTAGGGTTAGGGTTAGGGTTAGGGTTAGGGTTAGGGTTAGGGTTAGGGTTAGGGTTAGGGTTAGGGTTAGGGTTAGGGTTAGGGTTAGGGTTAGGGTTAGGGTTAGGGTTAGGGTTAGGGTTAGGGTTAGGGTTAGGGTTAGGGTTAGGGTTAGGGTTAGGGTTAGGGTTAGGGTTAGGGTTAGGGTTAGGGTTAGGGTTAGGGTTAGGGTTAGGGTTAGGGTTAGGGTTAGGGTTAGGGTTAGGGTTAGGGTTAGGGTTAGGGTTAGGGTTAGGGTTAGGGTTAGGGTTAGGGTTAGGGTTAGGGTTAGGGTTAGGGTTAGGGTTAGGGTTAGGGTTAGGTTAGGGTTAGGGTTAGGGTTAGGGTTAGGGTTAGGGTTAGGGTTAGGGTTAGGTTAGGGTTAGGGTTAGGGTTAGGGTTAGGGTTAGGGTTAGGGTTAGGGTTAGGGTTAGGGTTAGGGTTAGGGTTAGGGTTAGGGTTAGGGTTAGGTTAGGGTTAGGGTTAGGGTTAGGGTTAGGGTTAGGGTTAGGGTTAGGGTTAGGGTTAGGGTTAGGGTTAGGGTTAGGGTTAGGGTTAGGGTTAGGGTTAGGGTTAGGGTTAGGGTTAGGGTTAGGGTTAGGGTTAGGGTTAGGGTTAGGGTTAGGGTTAGGGTTAGGGTTAGGGTTAGGGTTAGGGTTAGGGTTAGGGTTAGGGTTAGGGTTAGGGTTAGGGTTAGGGTTAGGTTAGGGTTAGGGTTAGGGTTAGGGTTAGGGTTAGGGTTAGGGTTAGGGTTAGGGTTAGGGTTAGGGTTAGGGTTAGGGTTAGGGTTAGGGTTAGGGTTAGGGTTAGGGTTAGGGTTAGGGTTAGGGTTAGGGTTAGGGTTAGGGTTAGGGTTAGGGTTAGGTTAGGGTTAGGGTTAGGGTTAGGGTTAGGGTTAGGGTTAGGGTTAGGGTTAGGGTTAGGGTTAGGGTTAGGGTTAGGGTTAGGGTTAGGGTTAGGGTTAGGGTTAGGGTTAGGGTTAGGGTTAGGGTTAGGTTAGGGTTAGGGTTAGGGTTAGGGTTAGGGTTAGGGTTAGGGTTAGGGTTAGGGTTAGGGTTAGGTTAGGGTTAGGGTTAGGGTTAGGGTTAGGGTTAGGGTTAGGGTTAGGGTTAGGGTTAGGGTTAGGGTTAGGGTTAGGGTTAGGGTTAGGGTTAGGGTTAGGGTTAGGGTTAGGGTTAGGGTAGGGTTAGGGTTAGGGTTAGGGTTAGGGTTAGGGTTAGGGTTAGGGTTAGGGTTAGGGTTAGGGTTAGGGTTAGGGTTAGGGTTAGGGTTAGGGTTAGGGTTAGGGTTAGGGTTAGGGTTAGGGTTAGGGTTAGGGTTAGGGTTAGGGTTAGGGTTAGGGTTAGGGTTAGGGTTAGGGTTAGGGTTAGGGTTAGGGTTAGGGTTAGGGTTAGGGTTAGGGTTAGGGTTAGGGTTAGGGTTAGGGTTAGGGTTAGGGTTAGGGTTAGGGTTAGGGTTAGGGTTAGGGTTAGGGTTAGGGTTAGGGTTAGGGTTAGGGTTAGGGTTAGGGTTAGGGTTAGGGTTAGGGTTAGGGTTAGGGTTAGGGTTAGGGTTAGGGTTAGGGTTAGGGTTAGGGTTAGGGTTAGGGTTAGGGTTAGGGTTAGGGTTAGGGGTTAGGGTTAGGGTTAGGGTTAGGGTTAGGGTTAGGGTTAGGGTTAGGGTTAGGGTTAGGGTTAGGGTTAGGGTTAGGGTTAGGTTAGGGTTAGGGTTAGGGTTAGGGTTAGGGTTAGGGTTAGGGTTAGGGTTAGGGTTAGGGTTAGGGTTAGGTTAGGGTTAGGGTTAGGGTTAGGGTTAGGGTTAGGGTTAGGGTTAGGGTTAGGGTTAGGGTTAGGGTTAGGGTTAGGGTTAGGGTTAGGGTTAGGGTTAGGGTTAGGGTTAGGGTTAGGGTTAGGGTTAGGGTTAGGGTTAGGTTAGGGTTAGGGTTAGGGTTAGGGTTAGGGTTAGGGTTAGGGTTAGGGTTAGGGTTAGGGTTAGGGTTAGGGTTAGGGTTAGGGTTAGGGTTAGGGTTAGGGTTAGGGTTAGGGTTAGGGTTAGGGTTAGGGTTAGGGTTAGGGTTAGGGTTAGGGTTAGGGTTAGGGTTAGGGTTAGGGTTAGGGTTAGGTTAGGGTTAGGGTTAGGGTTAGGGTTAGGGTTAGGGTTAGGGTTAGGGTTAGGGTTAGGGTTAGGGTTAGGGTTAGGGTTAGGGTTAGGGTTAGGGTTAGGGTTAGGGTTAGGGTTAGGGTTAGGGTTAGGGTTAGGGTTAGGGTTAGGGTTAGGGTTAGGGTTAGGGTTAGGGTTAGGGTTAGGGTTAGGGTTAGGGTTAGGGTTAGGGTTAGGGTTAGGGTTAGGGTTAGGGTTAGGGTTAGGGTTAGGGTTAGGGTTAGGGTTAGGGTTAGGGTTAGGGTTAGGGTTAGGGTTAGGGTTAGGGTTAGGGTTAGGGTTAGGGTTAGGGTTAGGGTTAGGGTTAGGGTTAGGGTTAGGGTTAGGGTTAGGGTTAGGGTTAGGGTTAGGGTTAGGGTTAGGTTAGGGTTAGGGTTAGGGTTTAGGGTTAGGGTTAGGGTTAGGGTTAGGGTTAGGGTTAGGGTTAGGGTTAGGGTTAGGGTTAGGGTTAGGGTTAGGGTTAGGGTTAGGGTTAGGGTTAGGGTTAGGGTTAGGGTTAGGGTTAGGGTTAGGGTTAGGGTTAGGGTTAGGGTTAGGGTTAGGGTTAGGGTTAGGGTTAGGGTTAGGGTTAGGGTTAGGGTTAGGGTTAGGGTTAGGGTTAGGGTTAGGTTAGGGTTAGGGTTAGGGTTAGGGTTAGGGTTAGGGTTAGGGTTAGGGTTAGGGTTAGGGTTAGGGTTAGGGTTAGGGTTAGGGTTAGGGTTAGGGTTAGGGTTAGGGTTAGGGTTAGGGTTAGGGTTAGGGTTAGGGTTAGGGTTAGGGTTAGGGTTAGGGTTAGGGTTAGGGTTAGGGTTAGGGTTAGGGTTAGGGTTAGGGTTAGGGTTAGGGTTAGGGTTAGGGTTAGGGTTAGGGTTAGGGTTAGGGTTAGGGTTAGGGTTAGGGTTAGGGTTAGGGTTAGGGTTAGGGTTAGGGTTAGGGTTAGGGTTAGGGTTAGGGTTAGGGTTAGGGTTAGGGTTAGGGTTAGGGTTAGGGTTAGGGTTAGGGTTAGGGTTAGGGTTAGGGTTAGGGTTAGGGTTAGGGTTAGGGTTAGGGTTAGGGTTAGGGTTAGGGTTAGGGTTAGGGTTAGGGTTAGGGTTAGGGTTAGGGTTAGGGTTAGGGTTAGGGTTAGGGTTAGGGTTAGGGTTAGGGTTAGGGTTAGGGTTAGGGTTAGGGTTAGGGTTAGGGTTAGGGTTAGGGTTAGGGTTAGGGTTAGGGTTAGGGTTAGGGTTAGGGTTAGGGTTAGGGTTAGGGTTAGGGTTAGGGTTAGGGTTAGGGTTAGGGTTAGGGTTAGGGTTAGGGTTAGGGTTAGGGTTAGGGTTAGGGTTAGGGTTAGGGTTAGGGTTAGGGTTAGGGTTAGGGTTAGGGTTAGGGTTAGGGTTAGGGTTAGGGT
This sequence comes from Aythya ferina, assembly GCF_964211825.1. Taxonomy (NCBI): domain Eukaryota; kingdom Metazoa; phylum Chordata; class Aves; order Anseriformes; family Anatidae; genus Aythya; species Aythya ferina. Next base: position 643 of record NW_028181235.1, on the reverse strand, counting down.
TAGGGTTAGGGTTAGGGTTAGGGTTAGGTTAGGGTTAGGGTTAGGGTTAGGGTTAGGGTTAGGGTTAGGGTTAGGGTTAGGGTTAGGGTTAGGGTTAGGTTAGGGTTAGGGTTAGGGTTAGGGTTAGGGTTAGGGTTAGGGTTAGGGTTAGGTTAGGGTTAGGGTTAGGGTTAGGGTTAGGGTTAGGGTTAGGGTTAGGGTTAGGGTTAGGGTTAGGGTTAGGGTTAGGGTTAGGGTTAGGGTTAGGGTTAGGGTTAGGGTTAGGGTTAGGGTTAGGGTTAGGGTTAGGGTTAGGGTTAGGGTTAGGGTTAGGGTTAGGGTTAGGGTTAGGGTTAGGGTTAGGGTTAGGGTAGGGTTAGGGTTAGGGTTAGGTTAGGGTTAGGGTTAGGGTTAGGGTTAGGGTTAGGGTTAGGGTTAGGGTTAGGGTTAGGGTTAGGGTTAGGGTTAGGGTTAGGGGTTAGGGTTAGGGTTAGGGTTAGGGTTAGGGTTAGGGTTAGGGTTAGGGTTAGGGTTAGGGTTAGGGTTAGGGTTAGGGTTAGGGTTAGGTTAGGGTTAGGGTTAGGGTTAGGGTTAGGGTTAGGGTTAGGGGTTAGGGTTAGGGTTCGGGTTAGGGTTAGGGCTAGGGTTAGGGTTAGGGTTAGGG
>NW_028181236.1:0-83091 GCF_964211825.1 Aythya ferina | reverse complement strand
AAATACCATAGATCCACCCCAAAGACACCCTAAACCTACCTGATGTTCTCCTAATCCCAAAGCACACTCCCAACCACCATAAAACACATTAGGAACTCAACGAAACGCAACGGAAACCCCAAAACACTTCAAAATCACCCGAAGAAAGGAGAGGATCACTCCGCCCAAAAGAAGAAAACCCCAAATACAATGAATCCACGCGAAAAGTCCCCCTAAACCTACCTGAAGTTCTCCAAAACCAGCAATTTACCCTTTTCCACCATGATGACCACGGAAAACCCAACGAAACCCAACGGAGACCCCCAAACACGTGAATAAAAAAAAACAAAATCAACCCAGATCCTAAAAAAAAAAAAAAATAAAAAAATGCCAGGATTTAAACCTAAAAAAACCATTAAACCTACCTGATGTTCTGCAAAACCCACAATCCACTCCTATTTAACATAATGACAAACAAGAACCCAACAAAACCTAATGGAGACCCCAAAACACGTCCAAAACACCCCAAAAAAGAACAGGATCATGCCAAAAAATAGAAGAAAACCCCAAATACCATAGATCCACCCCAAAACCACCCTATCCCTACCTGATGTTCTCCAAAAACAACAATTTACCCTTTTCCAACACGATGACCAACGAGAACCCAACAAAACACAACAGAGAACCCAAAAAACGTCAAAAACACCCCAAACAAGAACGGCATCACCCCCAAAACTGGAAGAAAACCCCAAATACCATAGATCCACCCCAAAGACACCCTAAACCTACCTGATGTTCTCCTAATCCCAAAGCACACTCCCAACCACCATAAAACACATTAGGAACTCAACGAAACGCAACGGAAACCCCAAAACACTTCAAAATCGCCCGAAGAAAGGAGAGGATCACTCCGCCCAAAAGAAGAAAACCCCAAATACCAGGAATCCACGCGAAAAGTACCCCTAAACCTACCTGAAGTTCTCCAAAACCAGCAATTTACCATTTTTCCACCATGATGACCACGGAAAACCCAACGAAACCCAACGGAGACCCCAAAACACGTCAAAAACACACCAAAATCAACAGATCCTAAAAAAAAAAGAAAACAAAATGCCAGGATTTTACCCTAAAAAAACCCTTAAACCTACCTGATGTTCTCCAAAACCCACAATGTACCCTTTTCCACCATGATGACCAATGAGAACGCAACAAAACCCAATAGTGACCCCAAAAAACGTCAAAAACACCCCAAACAAGAACGGCATCACCACCAAAACTGGAAGAAAATCCCCCAAAACCATAGATTCCACCCCAAAACCACCCTAAACCTACCTGATGTTCTCCAAAACCCACAATCCACACCTATTTAACATAATGACAAACAAGAACCCAACAAAACCTAATGGAGACACCAAAACACTTCAAATACAGCCCAAAAAAGAACAGGATCACGCCAAAAAATAGAAGAAAACCCCAAATACCATAGATCCACCCCAAAGACACCCTAAACCTACCTGATGTTCTCCTAATCCCAAAGCACACTCCCAACCACCATAAAACACATTAGGAATTCAACGAAACGCAACGGAAACCCCAAAACACTTCAAAATCACCCGAAGAAAGGAGAGGATCACTCCCCCAAAAAGAAGAAAACCCAAAATACCATGAATCCACGCGAAAACTCCCCCTAAACCTACCTGAAGTTCTCCAAAACCCACAATTTACACTTTTACAACACGATGACCATGTAAAACCCAATGAAACCCAACGGAGACCCCAAAACACGTCAAAAACAACACAAAAAGTACAGGATCATCCCCCTCCCCGAAAAAAAAAAAAAAAACTGAATACCATATATCCACGCCAACACCACCCTAAACCTACCTGATGTTCTCCAAAACCCACAATTTACACTTCTCCACGATGATGACGAACGAGAACCCAACAAAACCAAACAGAGACCACAAAAACCTTAAAAAATACTCCAAACAAGAATGGCATCACCCCCAAAACTGGAAGAAAATCCCCCAAAACCATAGATCCACCCCAAAGACACCCTAAAACTACCTGATGTTCTCCAAAACCCACAATCCACTCCTATTTAACATAATGATAAACAAGAACCCAACTAAACCTAATGGAGACCCCAAAACACGTAAAAAACACCCCAAAAAATATCGGCATCACCCCCAAAACTGGAAGAAAATACGCCAAAACCATAGATCCACCCCAAAGACACCCTAAACCTACCTGATGTTCTCCAAAACCCACAATTTATACTTTTCCACCATGATAACCAACGAGAACCCAACAGAACCCAACAGAGACCCCAAAAAACGTCAAAAACACCCCAAACAAGAACGGCATCACCACCAAAACTGGAAGAAAATCCCCAAAACCATAGATCCACCCCAAAGACACCCTAAACCTACCTGATGTTCTCCAAAACCCACAATTTACCCTTTTCCAACACGATGACCAACGAGAACCCAACAGAACCCAACAGAGACCCCAAAAAACGTCAAAAACACCCCAAACAAGAACGGCATCACCCCCAAAACTGGAAGAAAATACGCCAAAACCATAGATCCACCCCAAAACCACCCTAAACCTACCTGATCTTCTCCAAAAAACACAATTTACCCTTTTCCAACACGATGACCAACGAGAACCCAACAGAACCCAACAGAGACCCCAAAAAACGTCAAAAACACCCCAAACAAGAACGGCATCACCACCAAAACTGGAAGAAAATACCCAAAATCATAGATCCACCCCAAAACCACCCTAAACCTACCTGATGTTCTCCAAAACCCACAATCCACTCCTATTTAACATAATGACAAACAAGAACACAACAAAACCCAACGGAGACCCCAAAACACGTCCAAAACACCCCAAAAAAGAACAGGATCACGCCAAAAAATAGAAGAAAAACCAAATACCATAGATCCACCCCAAAACCACCCTAAACCTACCTGATGTTCTCCAAAACCCACAACTTACCCTTTTCCAACACGATGACCAACGAGAACCCAACAAAACACAACAGAGAACCCAAAAAACGTCAAAAACACCCCAAACAAGAACGGCATCATCCCCAAAACTGGAAGAAAACCCCAAATACCATAGATCCACCCCAAAGACACCCTAAACCTACCTGATCTTCTCCTAATCCCAAAGCACACTCCCAACCACCATAAAACACATTAGGAACTCAACGAAACGCAACGGAAACCCCAAAACACTTCAAAATCACCCGAAGAAAGGAGAGGATCACTCCGCCCAAAAGAAGAAAACCCCAAATACAATGAATCCACGCGAAAAGTCCCCCTAAACCTACCTGAAGTTCTCCAAAACCAGCAATTTACCCTTTTCCACCATGATGACCACGGAAAACCCAACGAAACCCAACGGAGACCCCCAAACACGTGAATAAAAAAAAACAAAATCAACCCAGATCCTAAAAAAAAAAAAAAAATAAAAAAATGCCAGGATTTAAACCTAAAAAAACCATTAAACCTACCTGATGTTCTGCAAAACCCACAATCCACTCCTATTTAACATAATGACAAACAAGAACCCAACAAAACCTAATGGAGACCCCAAAACACGTCCAAAACACCCCAAAAAAGAACAGGATCATGCCAAAAAATAGAAGAAAACCCCAAATACCATAGATCCACCCCAAAACCACCCTATCCCTACCTGATGTTCTCCAAAACAACAATTTACCCTTTTCCAACACGATGACCAACGAGAACCCAACAAAACACAACAGAGAACCCAAAAAACGTCAAAAACACCCCAAACAAGAACGGCATCACCCCCAAAACTGGAAGAAAACCCCAAATACCATAGATCCACCCCAAAGACACCCTAAACCTACCTGATGTTCTCCTAATCCCAAAGCACACTCCCAACCACCATAAAACACATTAGGAACTCAACGAAACGCAACGGAAACCCCAAAACACTTCAAAATCGCCCGAAGAAAGGAGAGGATCACTCCGCCCAAAAGAAGAAAACCCCAAATACCATGAATCCACGCGAAAAGTACCCCTAAACCTACCTGAAGTTCTCCAAAACCAGCAATTTACCATTTTTCCACCATGATGACCACGGAAAACCCAACGAAACCCAACGGAGACCCCAAAACACGTCAAAAACACACCAAAATCAACAGATCCTAAAAAAAAAAGAAAACAAAATGCCAGGATTTTACCCTAAAAAAACCCTTAAACCTACCTGATGTTCTCCAAAACCCACAATGTACCCTTTTCCACCATGATGACCAATGAGAACGCAACAAAACCCAATAGTGACCCCAAAAAACGTCAAAAACACCCCAAACAAGAACGGCATCACCACCAAAACTGGAAGAAAATCCCCCAAAACCATAGATCCACCCCAAAACCACCCTAAACCTACCTGATGTTCTCCAAAACCCACAATCCACACCTATTTAACATAATGACAAACAAGAACCCAACAAAACCTAATGGAGACACCAAAAACACTTCAAATACAGCCCAAAAAAGAACAGGATCACGCCAAAAAATAGAAGAAAACCCCAAATACCATAGATCCACCCCAAAGACACCCTAAACCTACCTGATGTTCTCCTAATCCCAAAGCACACTCCCAACCACCATAAAACACATTAGGAATTCAACGAAACGCAACGGAAACCCCAAAACACTTCAAAATCACCCGAAGAAAGGAGAGGATCACTCCCCCAAAAAGAAGAAAACCCAAAATACCATGAATCCACGCGAAAACTCCCCCTAAACCTACCTGAAGTTCTCCAAAACCCACAATTTACACTTTTACAACACGATGACCATGTAAAACCCAATGAAACCCAACGGAGACCCCAAAACACGTCAAAAACAACACAAAAAGTACAGGATCATCCCCCTCCCCGAAAAAAAAAAAAAAACTGAATACCATATATCCACGCCAACACCACCCTAAACCTACCTGATGTTCTCCAAAACCCACAATTTACACTTCTCCACGATGATGACGAACGAGAACCCAACAAAACCAAACAGAGACCACAAAAACCTTAAAAAATACTCCAAACAAGAATGGCATCACCCCCAAAACTGGAAGAAAATCCCCCAAAACCATAGATCCACCCCAAAGACACCCTAAAACTACCTGATGTTCTCCAAAACCCACAATCCACTCCTATTTAACATAATGATAAACAAGAACCCAACTAAACCTAATGGAGACCCCAAAACACGTAAAAAACACCCCAAAAAATATCGGCATCACCCCCAAAACTGGAAGAAAATACGCCAAAACCATAGATCCACCCCAAAGACACCCTAAACCTACCTGATGTTCTCCAAAACCCACAATTTATACTTTTCCACCATGATAACCAACGAGAACCCAACAGAACCCAACAGAGACCCCAAAAAACGTCAAAAACACCCCAAACAAGAACGGCATCACCACCAAAACTGGAAGAAAATCCCCCAAAACCATAGATCCACCCCAAAGACACCCTAAACCTACCTGATGTTCTCCAAAACCCACAATTTACCCTTTTCCAACACGATGACCAACGAGAACCCAACAGAACCCAACAGAGACCCCAAAAAACGTCAAAAACACCCCAAACAAGAACGGCATCACCCCCAAAACTGGAAGAAAATACGCCAAAACCATAGATCCACCCCAAAACCACCCTAAACCTACCTGATCTTCTCCAAAAAACACAATTTACCCTTTTCCAACACGATGACCAACGAGAACCCAACAGAACCCAACAGAGACCCCAAAAAACGTCAAAAACACCCCAAACAAGAACGGCATCACCACCAAAACTGGAAGAAAATACCCAAAATCATAGATCCACCCCAAAACCACCCTAAACCTACCTGATGTTCTCCAAAACCCACAATCCACTCCTATTTAACATAATGACAAACAAGAACACAACAAAACCCAACGGAGACCCCAAAACACGTCCAAAACACCCCAAAAAAGAACAGGATCACGCCAAAAAATAGAAGAAAAACCAAATACCATAGATCCACCCCAAAACCACCCTAAACCTACCTGATGTTCTCCAAAACCCACAACTTACCCTTTTCCAACACGATGACCAACGAGAACCCAACAAAACACAACAGAGAACCCAAAAAACGTCAAAAACACCCCAAACAAGAACGGCATCATCCCCAAAACTGGAAGAAAACCCCAAATACCATAGATCCACCCCAAAGACACCCTAAACCTACCTGATCTTCTCCTAATCCCAAAGCACACTCCCAACCACCATAAAACACATTAGGAACTCAACGAAACGCAACGGAAACCCCAAAACACTTCAAAATCACCCGAAGAAAGGAGAGGATCACTCTCCAAAATAGAAGAAAACCCCAAATACCATGAATCCACGCGAAAAGTACCCCTAAACCTACCTGAAGTTCTCCAAAACCAGCAATTTACTATTTTTCCACCATGATGACCACGGAAAACCCAACGAAACCCAACGGAGACCCCCAAACACGTGAATAAAAAAAAACAAAATCAACCCAGATCCTAAAAAAAAAAAAAAAAAAAAAAAAATGCCAGGATTTAAACCTAAAAAAACCATTAAACCTACCTGATGTTCTGCAAAACCCACAATCCACTCCTATTTAACATAATGACAAACAAGAACCCAACAAAACCTAATGGAGACCCCAAAACACGTCCAAAACACCCCAAAAAAGAACAGGATCATGCCAAAAAATAGAAGAAAACCCCAAATACCATAGATCCACCCCAAAACCACCCTATCCCTACCTGATGTTCTCCAAAAACAACAATTTACCCTTTTCCAACACGATGACCAACGAGAACCCAACAAAACACAACAGAGAACCCAAAAAACGTCAAAAACACCCCAAACAAGAACGGCATCACCCCCAAAACTGGAAGAAAACCCCAAATACCATAGATCCACCCCAAAGACACCCTAAACCTACCTGATGTTCTCCTAATCCCAAAGCACACTCCCAACCACCATAAAACACATTAGGAACTCAACGAAACGCAACGGAAACCCCAAAACACTTCAAAATCGCCCGAAGAAAGGAGAGGATCACTCCGCCCAAAAGAAGAAAACCCCAAATACCAGGAATCCACGCGAAAAGTACCCCTAAACCTACCTGAAGTTCTCCAAAACCAGCAATTTACCATTTTTCCACCATGATGACCACGGAAAACCCAACGAAACCCAACGGAGACCCCAAAACACGTCAAAAACACACCAAAATCAACACAGATCCTAAAAAATAAAGAAAACAAAATGCCAGGATTTTACCCTAAAAAAACCCTTAAACCTACCTGATGTTCTCCAAAACCCACAATGTACCCTTTTCCACCATGATGACCAATGAGAACGCAACAAAACCCAATAGTGACCCCAAAAAACGTCAAAAACACCCCAAACAAGAACGGCATCACCACCAAAACTGGAAGAAAATACACCAAAACCATAGATCCACCCCAAAACCACCCTAAACCTACCTGATGTTCTCCAAAACCCACAATCCACACCTATTTAACATAATGACAAACAAGAACCCAACAAAACCTAATGGAGACACCAAAACACTTCAAATACAGCCCAAAAAAGAACAGGATCACGCCAAAAAATAGAAGAAAACCCCAAATACCATAGATCCACCCCAAAGACACCCTAAACCTACCTGATGTTCTCCTAATCCCAAAGCACACTCCCAACCACCATAAAACACATTAGGAATTCAACGAAACGCAACGGAAACCCCAAAACACTTCAAAATCACCCGAAGAAAGGAGAGGATCACTCCCCCAAAAAGAAGAAAACCCAAAATACCATGAATCCACGCGAAAACTCCCCCTAAACCTACCTGAAGTTCTCCAAAACCCACAATTTACACTTTTACAACACGATGACCATGTAAAACCCAATGAAACCCAACGGAGACCCCAAAACACGTCAAAAACAACACAAAAAGTACAGGATCATCCCCCTCCCCGAAAAAAAAAAAAAAACTGAATACCATATATCCACGCCAACACCACCCTAAACCTACCTGATGTTCTCCAAAACCCACAATTTACACTTCTCCACGATGATGACGAACGAGAACCCAACAAAACCAAACAGAGACCACAAAAACCTTAAAAAATACTCCAAACAAGAATGGCATCACCCCCAAAACTGGAAGAAAATCCCCCAAAACCATAGATCCAACCCAAAGACACCCTAAAACTACCTGATGTTCTCCAAAACCCACAATCCACTCCTATTTAACATAATGACAAACAAGAACCCAACTAAACCTAATGGAGACCCCAAAACACGTAAAAAACACCCCAAAAAATATCGGCATCACCCCCAAAACTGGAAGAAAATACGCCAAAACCATAGATCCACCCCAAAGACACCCTAAACCTACCTGATGTTCTCCAAAACCCACAATTTATACTTTTCCACCATGATAACCAACGAGAACCCAACAGAACCCAACAGAGACCACAAAAAACGTCAAAAACACCCCAAACAAGAACGGCATCACCACCAAAACTGGAAGAAAATCCCCCAAAACCATAGATCCACCCCAAAGACACCCTAAACCTACCTGATGTTCTCCAAAACCCACAATTTACCCTTTTCCAACACGATGACCAACGAGAACCCAACAGAACCCAACAGAGACCCCAAAAAACGTCAAAAACACCCCAAACAAGAACGGCATCACCCCCAAAACTGGAAGAAAATACGCCAAAACCATAGATCCACCCCAAAACCACCCTAAACCTACCTGATCTTCTCCAAAAAACACAATTTACCCTTTTCCAACACGATGACCAACGAGAACCCAACAGAACCCAACAGAGACCCCAAAAAACGTCAAAAACACCCCAAACAAGAACGGCATCACCACCAAAACTGGAAGAAAATACCCAAAATCATAGATCCACCCCAAAACCACCCTAAACCTACCTGATGTTCTCCAAAACCCACAATCCACTCCTATTTAACATAATGACAAACAAGAACACAACAAAACCCAACGGAGACCCCAAAACACGTCCAAAACACCCCAAAAAAGAACAGGATCACGCCAAAAAATAGAAGAAAAACCAAATACCATAGATCCACCCCAAAACCACCCTAAACCTACCTGATGTTCTCCAAAACCCACAACTTACCCTTTTCCAACACGATGACCAACGAGAACCCAACAAAACACAACAGAGAACCCAAAAAACGTCAAAAACACCCCAAACAAGAACGGCATCATCCCCAAAACTGGAAGAAAACCCCAAATACCATAGATCCACCCCAAAGACACCCTAAACCTACCTGATGTTCTCCTAATCCCAAAGCACACTCCCAACCACCATAAAACACATTAGGAACTCAACGAAACGCAACGGAAACCCCAAAACACTTCAAAATCACCTGAAGAAAGGAGAGGATCACTCTCCAAAATAGAAGAAAACCCCAAATACCATGAATCCACGCGAAAAGTACCCCTAAACCTACCTGAAGTTCTCCAAAACCAGCAATTTACCATTTTTCCACCATGATGACCACGGAAAACCCAACGAAACCCAACGGAGACCCCCAAACACGTGAAAAAGAAAAACAAAATCAACCCAGATCCTAAAAAAAAAAAAAAAAAAAAAAAAGAAAAAATGCCAGGATTTAAACCTAAAAAAACCCTTAAACCTACCTGATGTTCTGCAAAACCCACAATCCACTCCTATTTAACATAATGACAAACAAGAACCCAACAAAACCTAATGGAGACCCCAAAACACATCAAAAACACCCCAAAAAATATCGGCATCACCCCCAAAACTGGAAGAAAATACGCCAAAACCATAGATCCACCCCAAAACCACCCTAAACCTACCTGATGTTCTCCAAAACCCACAATTTACACTTTTTCACCATGATGACGAACAAGAAACAAACTAAAACCCAAAGGTGAACCCAAATCACGTCAAAAACACAACAAAATTAAACGAGATAACCCCCAAAACTGAAAGAAAATCCCCCAAAACCATAGATACACGCCAAAACCATCCTAAACCTACCTAATGTTCTCCAAAACCCACAATCCACACCAATTTAACATAATGACCAACAAGAACACAACAAAACCCAACAGAGACCCCAAAAAACGTCAAAAACACCCCAAACAAGAACGGCATCACCCCCAAAATTGGAAGAAAATCCGCCAAAACAATAGATCCACCCCAAAACCACCCTAAACCTACCTGATGTTCTCCAAAACCCACAATCCACTCCTATTTAACATAATGACCAACAAGAACACAACAAAACCCAACGGAGACCCCAAAACACGTCCAAAACACCCCAAAAAGAACAGGATCATGCCAAAAAATAGAAGAAAAACCAAATACCATAGATCCACCCCAAAGACACCCTAAACCTACCTGATGTTCTCCAAAACCCACAATTTACACTTTTTCACCATGATGACGAACAAGAAACAAACTAAAACCCAAAGGAGAACCCAAAACACGTCAAAAACACAACAAAATAAAACGAGATAACCCCCAAAACTGAAAGACAATCCCCCAAAACCATAGATACACGCCAAAACCACCCTAAACCTACCTGATGTTCTCCAAAACCCACAATCCACACCTATTTAACATAATGACCAACAAGAACACAACAAAACCCAACGGAGACCCCAAAACACGTCCAAAACACCCCAAAAAAGAACAGGATCATGCCAAAAAATAGAAGAAAACCCCAAATACCATAGATCCACCCCAAAACCACCCTATCCCTACCTGATGTTCTCCAAAAACAACAATTTACCCTTTTCCAACACGATGACCAACGAGAACCCAACAAAACAAAACAGAGAACCCAAAAAACGTCAAAAACACCCCAAACAAGAACGGCATCACCCCCAAAACTAGAAGAAAACCCCAAATACCATAGATCCACCCCAAAGACACCCTAAACCTACCTGATGTTCTCCTAATCCCAAAGCACACTCCCAACCACCATAAAACGCATTAGGAACTCAACGAAACGCAACGGAAACCCCAAAACACTTCAAAATCACACGAAGAAAGGAGAGGATCACTCTCCAAAATAGAAGAAAAGCCCAAATACCATGAATCCACGCGAAAAGTACCCCTAAACCTACCTGAAGTTCTCCAAAACCAGCAATTTACCATTTTTCCACCATGATGACCACGGAAAACCCAACGAAACCCAACGGAGACCCCAAAACACGTCAAAAACACACCAAAATCAACACAGATCCTAAAAAAAAAAAGAAAACAAAATGCTAGGATTTTAACCTAAAAAAACCCTTAAACCTACCTGATGTTCTCCAAAACCCACAATGTACCCTTTTCCACCATGATGACCAATGAGAACGCAACAAAACCCAACAGAGACCCCAAAAAACGTCAAAAACAACACAAAAAGTACAGGATCATCCCCCTCCCCGAAAAAAAAAAAAAACTGAATACCATATATCCACGCCAACACCACCCTAAACCTACCTGATGTTCTCCAAAACCCACAATTTACACTTCTCCACGATGATGACGAACGAGAACCCAACAAAACCAAACAGAGACCCCAAAAACCTTAAAAAATTCTCCAAACAAGAACGGCATCACCCCGAAAACTGGAAGAAAATCCGCCAAAACCTTAGATCCACCCCAAAACCACCCTAAACCTACCTGATGTTCTCCAAAACCCACAATTTATTCTTTTCCACCATGATAACCAACGAGAACCCAACAAAACCCAACGGAGACCCCAAAAAACGTCAAAAACACCCCAAACAAGAACGGCATCACACCCAAAACTGGAAGAAAATCCCCCAAAACCATAGATCCACCCCAAAACCACCCTAAACCTACCTGATGTTCTCCAAAACCCACAATCCACTCCTATTTAACATAATGACAAACAAGAACCCAACAAAACCTAATGGAGACACCAAAACACTTCAAATACACCCCAAAAAAGAACAGGATCACGCCAAAAAATAGAAGAAAAACCAAATACCATAGATCCACCCCAAAGACACCCTAAACCTACCTGATGTTCTCCAAAAACAACAATTTACCCTTTTCCAACACGATGACCAACGAGAACCCAACAAAACACAACAGAGACCCCAAAAAACGTCAAAAACACCCCAAACAAGAACGGCATCATCCCCAAAACTGGAAGAAAACCCCAAATACCATAGATCCACCCCAAAGACACCCTAAACCTACCTGATGTTCTCCTAATCCCAAAGCACACTCCCAACCAACATAAAACACATTAGGAACTCAACGAAACGCAACGGAAACCCCAAAACACTTCAAAATCACCCGAAGAAAGGAGAGGATCACTCTCCAAAATAGAAGAAAACCCCAAATACCATGAATCCACGCGAAAAGTACCCCTAAACCTACCTGAAGTTCTCCAAAACCAGCAATTTACAATTTTTCCAACATGATGACCACGGAAAACCCAACGAAACCCAACGGAGACCCCCAAACACGTGAAAAAAAAAAAAAAAATCAACCCAGATCCTAAAAAAAAAAAAAAAAAAAAAAAGAAAAAATGCCAGGATTTAAACCTAAAAAAACCCTTAAACCTACCTGATGTTCTGCAAAACCCACAATCCACTCCTATTTAACATAATGACAAACAAGAACCCAACAAAACCTAATGGAGACCCCAAAACACATCAAAAACACCCCAAAAAATATCGGTATCACCCCCAAAACTGGAAGAAAATACGCCAAAACCATAGATCCACCCCAAAACCACCCTAAACCTACCTGATGTTCTCCAAAACCCACAATTTACACTTTTTCACCATGATGACGAACAAGAAACAAACTAAAACCCAAAGGTGAACCCAAATCACGTCAAAAACACAACAAAATAAAACGAGATAACCCCCAAAACTGAAAGAAAATCCCCGAAAACCATAGATACACGCCAAAACCATCCTAAACCTACCTGATGTTCTCCAAAACCCACAATCCACACCAATTTAACATAATGACCAACAATAACCCAACAAAACCCAACAGAGACCCCAAAAAACGTCAAAAACACCCCAAACAAGAACGGCATCACCACCAAAACTGGAAGAAAATCCCCCAAAACCATAGATCCACCCGAAAACCACCCTAAACCTACCTGATGTTCTCCAAAACCCACAATCCACTCCTATTTAACATAATGACCAACAAGAACACAACAAAACCCAACGGAGACCCCAAAACACGTCCAAAACACCCCAAAAAAGAACAGGATCACGCCAAAAAATAGAAGAAAACCCCAAATACCATAGATCCACCCCAAAGACACCCTAAACCTACCTGATGTTCTCCAAAACCCACAATTTACCCTTTTCCAACACGATGACCAACGAGAACCCAACAAAACCCAACAGAGACCCCAAAAAACGTCAAAAACACCCCAAACAAGAACGGCATCACCCCCAAAATTGGAAGAAAATCCGCCAAAACAATAGATCCACCCCAAAACCACCCTAAACCTACCTGATCTTCTCCAAAACCCACAATCCACTCCTATTTAACATAATGACAAACAAGAACACAACAAAACCCAACGGAGACCCCAAAACACGTCCAAAACACCCCAAAAAAGAACAGGAACACGCCAAAAAATAGAAGAAAAACCAAATACCATAGATCCACCCCAAAACCACCCTAAACCTACCTGATGTTCTCCAAAACCCACAACTTACCCTTTTCCAACACGATGACCAACGAGAACCCAACAAAACACAACAGAGAACCCAAAAAACGTCAAAAACACCCCAAACAAGAACGGCATCATCCCCAAAACTGGAAGAAAACCCCAAATACCATAGATCCACCCCAAAGACACCCTAAACCTACCTGATGTTCTCCTAATCCCAAAGCACACTCCCAACCACCATAAAACACATTAGGAACTCAACGAAACGCAACGGAAACCCCAAAACACTTCAAAATCACCCGAAGAAAGGAGAGGATCACTCTCCAAAATAGAAGAAAACCCCAAATACCATGAATCCACGCGAAAAGTACCCCTAAACCTACCTGAAGTTCTCCAAAACCAGCAATTTACCATTTTTCCACCATGATGACCACGGAAAACCCAACGAAACCCAAAGGAGACCCCCAAACACGTGAAAAAAAAAAACAAAATCAACCCAGATCCTAAAAAAAAAAAAAAAAAAAAAAAGAAAAAATGCCAGGATTTAAACCTAAAAAAACCCTTAAACCTACCTGATGTTCTGCAAAACCCACAATCCACTCCTATTTAACATAATGACAAACAAGAACCCAACAAAACCTAATGGAGACCCCAAAACACATCAAAAACACCCCAAAAAATATCGGCATCACCCCCAAAACTGGAAGAAAATACGCCAAAACAATAGATCCACCCCAAAACCACCCTAAACCTACCTGATGTTCTCCAAAACCCACAATTTACACTTTTTCACCATGATGACGAACAAGAAACAAACTAAAACCCAAAGGTGAACCCAAATCACGTCAAAAACACAACAAAATTAAACGAGATAACCCCCCAAACTGAAAGAAAATCCCCCAAAACCATAGATACACGCCAAAACCATCCTAAACCTACCTGAAGTTCTCCAAAACCCACAATCCACACCAATTTAACATAATGACCAACAAGAACACAACAAAACCCAACGGAGACCCCAAAACACGTCCAAAACACCCCAAAAAAGAACAGGATCATGCCAAAAAATAGAAGAAAACCCCAAATACCATAGATCCACCCCAAAACCACCCTATCCCTACCTGATGTTCTCCAAAAACAACAATTTACCCTTTTCCAACACGATGACCAACGAGAACCCAACAAAACAAAACAGAGAACCCAAAAAACGTCAAAAACACCCCAAACAAGAACGGCAATACCCCCAAAACTAGAAGAAAACCCCAAATACCATAGATCCACCCCAAAGACACCCTAAACCTACCTGATGTTCTCCTAATCCCAAAGCACACTCCCAACCACCATAAAACACATTAGGAACTCAACGAAACGCAACGGAAACCCCAAAACACTTCAAAATCACCCGAAGAAAGGAGAGGATCACTCTCCAAAATAGAAGAAAACCCCAAATACCATAAATCCACGCGAAAATTACCCCTAAACCTACCTGAAGTTCTCCAAAACCAGCAATTTACCATTTTTCCACCATGATGACCACGGAAAACCCAACGAAACCCAACGGAGACCCCCAAACACGTGAAAAAAAAACCAAAATCAACCCAGATCCTAAAAAAAAAAAAAAAAAGAAAAAATGCCAGGATTTAAACCTAAAAAAACCCTTAAACCTACCTGATGTTCTGCAAAACCCACAATCCACTCCTATTTAACGTAATGACAAACAAGAACCCAACAAAACCTAATGGAGACCCCAAAACACGTAAAAAACACCACAAAAAATATCGGCATCACCCCCAAAACTGGAAGAAAATCCCCCAAAACCATAGATCCACCTGAAAACCACCATAAACCTCCCTGATGTTCTCAAAAACCCACAATCCAATCCTATTTAATATAATGACAAAGAAGAACCCAACAATACCCAACAGAGACCCCAAAAAACGTCAAAAACACCCCAAACAAGAACGGCATCACCCCCAAAACTGGAAGAAAATCCCCCAAAACCATAGATCCACCCGAAAACCACCCTAAACCTACCTGATGTTCTCCAAAACCCACAATCCACTCCTATTTAACATAATGACTAACAAGAACACAACAAAACCCAACGGAGACCCCAAAACACGTCCAAAACACCCCAAAAAAGAACAGGATCACGCCAAAAAATAGAAGGAAACCCCAAATACCATAGATCCACCCCAAAGACACCCTAAACCTACCTGATGTTCTCCAAAACCCACAATTTACCCTTTTCCAACACGATGACCAACGAGAACCCAACAAAACCCAACAGAGACCCCAAAAAACGTCAAAAACACCCCAAACAAGAACGGCATCACCCCCAAAATTGGAAGAAAATCCCCCAAAACAATAGATCCACCCCAAAACCACCCTAAACCTACCTGATGTTCTCCAAAACCCACAATCCACTCCTATTTAACATAATGACCAACAAGAACACAACAAAACCCAACGGAGACCACAAAACACGTCCAAAACACCCCAAAAAAGAACAGGATCATGCCAAAAAATAGAAGAAAAACCAAATACCATAGATCCACCCCAAAGACACCCTAAACCTACCTGATGTTCTCCAAAAACAACAATTTACCCTTTTCCAACACGATGACCAACGAGAACCCAACAAAACACAACAGAGAACCCAAAAAACGTCAAAAACACCCCAAACAAGAACGGCATCATCCCCAAAACTGGAAGAAACCCCAAATACCATAGATCCACCCCAAAGACACCCTAAACCTACCTGATGTTCTCCTAATCCCAAAGCACACTCCCAACCACCATAAAACACATTAGGAACTCAACGAAAAGCAACGGAAACCCCAAAACACTTCAAAATCACCCGAAGAAAGGAGAGGATCACTCCGCCCAAAAGAAGAAAACCCCAAATACAATGAATCCACGCGAAAAGTCCCCCTAAACCTACCTGAAGTTCTCCAAAACCAGCAATTTACCCTTTTCCACCATGATGACCACGGAAAACCCAACGAAACCCAACGGAGACCCCCAAACACGTGAATAAAAAAAAACAAAATCAACCCAGATCCTAAAAAAAAAAAAAAAATAAAAAAATGCCAGGATTTAAACCTAAAAAAACCATTAAACCTACCTGATGTTCTGCAAAACCCACAATCCACTCCTATTTAACATAATGACAAACAAGAACCCAACAAAACCTAATGGAGACCCCAAAACACGTCCAAAACACCCCAAAAAAGAACAGGATCATGCCAAAAAATAGAAGAAAACCCCAAATACCATAGATCCACCCCAAAACCACCCTATCCCTACCTGATGTTCTCCAAAAACAACAATTTACCCTTTTCCAACACGATGACCAACGAGAACCCAACAAAACACAACAGAGAACCCAAAAAACGTCAAAAACACCCCAAACAAGAACGGCATCACCCCCAAAACTGGAAGAAAACCCCAAATACCATAGATCCACCCCAAAGACACCCTAAACCTACCTGATGTTCTCCTAATCCCAAAGCACACTCCCAACCACCATAAAACACATTAGGAACTCAACGAAACGCAACGGAAACCCCAAAACACTTCAAAATCGCCCGAAGAAAGGAGAGGATCACTCCGCCCAAAAGAAGAAAACCCCAAATACCAGGAATCCACGCGAAAAGTACCCCTAAACCTACCTGAAGTTCTCCAAAACCAGCAATTTACCATTTTTCCACCATGATGACCACGGAAAACCCAACGAAACCCAACGGAGACCCCAAAACACGTCAAAAACACACCAAAATCAACAGATCCTAAAAAAAAAAGAAAACAAAATGCCAGGATTTTACCCTAAAAAAACCCTTAAACCTACCTGATGTTCTCCAAAACCCACAATGTACCCTTTTCCACCATGATGACCAATGAGAACGCAACAAAACCCAATAGTGACCCCAAAAAACGTCAAAAACACCCCAAACAAGAACGGCATCACCACCAAAACTGGAAGAAAATCCCCCAAAACCATAGATCCACCCCAAAAACACCCTAAACCTACCTGATGTTCTCCAAAACCCACAATCCACACCTATTTAACATAATGACAAACAAGAACCCAACAAAACCTAATGGAGACACCAAAACACTTCAAATACAGCCCAAAAAAGAACAGGATCACGCCAAAAAATAGAAGAAAACCCCAAATACCATAGATCCACCCCAAAGACACCCTAAACCTACCTGATGTTCTCCTAATCCCAAAGCACACTCCCAACCACCATAAAACACATTAGGAATTCAACGAAACGCAACGGAAACCCCAAAACACTTCAAAATCACCCGAAGAAAGGAGAGGATCACTCCCCCAAAAAGAAGAAAACCCAAAATACCATGAATCCACGCGAAAACTCCCCCTAAACCTACCTGAAGTTCTCCAAAACCCACAATTTACACTTTTACAACACGATGACCATGTAAAACCCAATGAAACCCAACGGAGACCCCAAAACACGTCAAAAACAACACAAAAAGTACAGGATCATCCCCCTCCCCGAAAAAAAAAAAAAAACTGAATACCATATATCCACGCCAACACCACCCTAAACCTACCTGATGTTCTCCAAAACCCACAATTTACACTTCTCCACGATGATGACGAACGAGAACCCAACAAAACCAAACAGAGACCACAAAAACCTTAAAAAATACTCCAAACAAGAATGGCATCACCCCCAAAACTGGAAGAAAATCCCCCAAAACCATAGATCCACCCCAAAGACACCCTAAAACTACCTGATGTTCTCCAAAACCCACAATCCACTCCTATTTAACATAATGATAAACAAGAACCCAACTAAACCTAATGGAGACCCCAAAACACGTAAAAAACACCCCAAAAAATATCGGCATCACCCCCAAAACTGGAAGAAAATACGCCAAAACCATAGATCCACCCCAAAGACACCCTAAACCTACCTGATGTTCTCCAAAACCCACAATTTATACTTTTCCACCATGATAACCAACGAGAACCCAACAGAACCCAACAGAGACCCCAAAAAACGTCAAAAACACCCCAAACAAGAACGGCATCACCACCAAAACTGGAAGAAAATCCCCCAAAACCATAGATCCACCCCAAAGACACCCTAAACCTACCTGATGTTCTCCAAAACCCACAATTTACCCTTTTCCAACACGATGACCAACGAGAACCCAACAGAACCAAACAGAGACCCCAAAAAACGTCAAAAACACCCCAAACAAGAACGGCATCACCCCCAAAACTGGAAGAAAATACGCCAAAACCATAGATCCACCCCAAAACCACCCTAAACCTACCTGATCTTCTCCAAAAAACACAATTTACCCTTTTCCAACACGATGACCAACGAGAACCCAACAGAACCCAACAGAGACCCCAAAAAACGTCAAAAACACCCCAAACAAGAACGGCATCACCACCAAAACTGGAAGAAAATACCCAAAATCATAGATCCACCCCAAAACAACCCTAAACCTACCTGATGTTCTCCAAAACCCACAATCCACTCCTATTTAACATAATGACAAACAAGAACACAACAAAACCCAACGGAGACCCCAAAACACGTCCAAAACACCCCAAAAAAGAACAGGATCACGCCAAAAAATAGAAGAAAAACCAAATACCATAGATCCACCCCAAAACCACCCTAAACCTACCTGATGTTCTCCAAAACCCACAACTTACCCTTTTCCAACACGATGACCAACGAGAACCCAACAAAACACAACAGAGAACCCAAAAAACGTCAAAAACACCCCAAACAAGAACGGCATCATCCCCAAAACTGGAAGAAAACCCCAAATACCATAGATCCACCCCAAAGACACCCTAAACCTACCTGATCTTCTCCTAATCCCAAAGCACACTCCCAACCACCATAAAACACATTAGGAACTCAACGAAACGCAACGGAAACCCCAAAACACTTCAAAATCACCCGAAGAAAGGAGAGGATCACTCTCCAAAATAGAAGAAAACCCCAAATACCATGAATCCACGCGAAAATTACCCCTAAACCTACCTGAAGTTCTCCAAAACCAGCAATTTACTATTTTTCCACCATGATGACCACGGAAAACCCAACGAAACCCAACGGAGACCCCCAAACACGTGAATAAAAAAAAACAAAATCAACCCAGATCATAAAAAAAAAAAAAAAAAAAAAAAAATGCCAGGATTTAAACCTAAAAAAACCATTAAACCTACCTGATGTTCTGCAAAACCCACAATCCACTCCTATTTAACATAATGACAAACAAGAACCCAACAAAACCTAATGGAGACCCCAAAACACGTCCAAAACACCCCAAAAAAGAACAGGATCATGCCAAAAAATAGAAGAAAACCCCAAATACCATAGATCCACCCCAAAACCACCCTATCCCTACCTGATGTTCTCCAAAAACAACAATTTACCCTTTTCCAACACGATGACCAACGAGAACCCAACAAAACACAACAGAGAACCCAAAAAACGTCAAAAACACCCCAAACAAGAACGGCATCACCCCCAAAACTGGAAGAAAACCCCAAATACCATAGATCCACCCCAAAGACACCCTAAACCTACCTGATGTTCTCCTAATCCCAAAGCACACTCCCAACCACCATAAAACACATTAGGAACTCAACGAAACGCAACGGAAACCCCAAAACACTTCAAAATCGCCCGAAGAAAGGAGAGGATCACTCCGCCCAAAAGAAGAAAACCCCAAATACCAGGAATCCACGCGAAAAGTACCCCTAAACCTACCTGAAGTTCTCCAAAACCAGCAATTTACCATTTTTCCACCATGATGACCACGGAAAACCCAACGAAACCCAACGGAGACCCCAAAACACGTCAAAAACACACCAAAATCAACACAGATCCTAAAAAATAAAGAAAACAAAATGCCAGGATTTTACCCTAAAAAAACCCTTAAACCTACCTGATGTTCTCCAAAACCCACAATGTACCCTTTTCCACCATGATGACCAATGAGAACGCAACAAAACCCAATAGTGACCCCAAAAAACGTCAAAAACACCCCAAACAAGAACGGCATCACCACCAAAACTGGAAGAAAATACACCAAAACCATAGATCCACCCCAAAACCACCCTAAACCTACCTGATGTTCTCCAAAACCCACAATCCACACCTATTTAACATAATGACAAACAAGAACCCAACAAAACCTAATGGAGACACCAAAACACTTCAAATACAGCCCAAAAAAGAACAGGATCACGCCAAAAAATAGAAGAAAACCCCAAATACCATAGATCCACCCCAAAGACACCCTAAACCTACCTGATGTTCTCCTAATCCCAAAGCACACTCCCAACCACCATAAAACACATTAGGAATTCAACGAAACGCAACGGAAACCCCAAAACACTTCAAAATCACCCGAAGAAAGGAGAGGATCACTCCCCCAAAAAGAAGAAAACCCAAAATACCATGAATCCACGCGAAAACTCCCCCTAAACCTACCTGAAGTTCTCCAAAACCCACAATTTACACTTTTACAACACGATGACAATGTAAAACCCAATGAAACCCAACGGAGACCCCAAAACACGTCAAAAACAACACAAAAAGTACAGGATCATCCCCCTCCCCGAAAAAAAAAAAAAAACTGAATACCATATATCCACGCCAACACCACCCTAAACCTACCTGATGTTCTCCAAAACCCACAATTTACACTTCTCCACGATGATGACGAACGAGAACCCAACAAAACCAAACAGAGACCACAAAAACCTTAAAAAATACTCCAAACAAGAATGGCATCACCCCCAAAACTGGAAGAAAATCCCCCAAAACCATAGATCCACCCCAAAGACACCCTAAAACTACCTGATGTTCTCCAAAACCCACAATCCACTCCTATTTAACATAATGACAAACAAGAACCCAACTAAACCTAATGGAGACCCCAAAACACGTAAAAAACACCCCAAAAAATATCGGCATCACCCCCAAAACTGGAAGAAAATACGCCAAAACCATAGATCCACCCCAAAGACACCCTAAACCTACCTGATGTTCTCCAAAACCCACAATTTATACTTTTCCACCATGATAACCAACGAGAACCCAACAGAACCCAACAGAGACCACAAAAAACGTCAAAAACACCCCAAACAAGAACGGCATCACCACCAAAACTGGAAGAAAATCCCCCAAAACCATAGATCCACCCCAAAGACACCCTAAACCTACCTGATGTTCTCCAAAACCCACAATTTACCCTTTTCCAACACGATGACCAACGAGAACCCAACAGAACCCAACAGAGACCCCAAAAAACGTCAAAAACACCCCAAACAAGAACGGCATCACCCCCAAAACTGGAAGAAAATACGCCAAAACCATAGATCCACCCCAAAACCACCCTAAACCTACCTGATCTTCTCCAAAAAACACAATTTACCCTTTTCCAACACGATGACCAACGAGAACCCAACAGAACCCAACAGAGACCCCAAAAAACGTCAAAAACACCCCAAACAAGAACGGCATCACCACCAAAACTGGAAGAAAATACCCAAAATCATAGATCCACCCCAAAACCACCCTAAACCTACCTGATGTTCTCCAAAACCCACAATCCACTCCTATTTAACATAATGACAAACAAGAACACAACAAAACCCAACGGAGACCCCAAAACACGTCCAAAACACCCCAAAAAAGAACAGGATCACGCCAAAAAATAGAAGAAAAACCAAATACCATAGATCCACCCCAAAACCACCCTAAACCTACCTGATGTTCTCCAAAACCCACAACTTACCCTTTTCCAACACGATGACCAACGAGAACCCAACAAAACACAACAGAGAACCCAAAAAACGTCAAAAACACCCCAAACAAGAACGGCATCATCCCCAAAACTGGAAGAAAACCCCAAATACCATAGATCCACCCCAAAGACACCCTAAACCTACCTGATGTTCTCCTAATCCCAAAGCACACTCCCAACCACCATAAAACACATTAGGAACTCAACGAAACGCAACGGAAACCCCAAAACACTTCAAAATCACCCGAAGAAAGGAGAGGATCACTCCGCCCAAAAGAAGAAAACCCCAAATACCATGAATCCACGCGAAAAGTACCCCTAAACCTACCTGAAGTTCTCCAAAACCAGCAATTTACCATTTTTCCACCATGATGACCACGGAAAACCCAACGAAACCCAACGGAGACCCCCAAACACGGGAAAAAAAAAAAACAAAATCAACCCAGATCCTAAAAAAAAAAAAAAAAAAAAAAAAGAAAAAATGCCAGGATTTAAACCTAAAAAAACCCTTAAACCTACCTGATGTTCTGCAAAACCCACAATCCACTCCTATTTAACATAATGACAAACAAGAACCCAACAAAACCTAATGGAGACCCCAAAACACATCAAAAACACCCCAAAAAATATCGGTATCACCCCCAAAACTGGAAGAAAATACGCCAAAACCATAGATCCACCCCAAAACCACCCTAAACCTACCTGATGTTCTCCAAAACCCACAATTTACACTTTTTCACCATGATGACGAACAAGAAACAAACTAAAACCCAAAGGTGAACCCAAATCACGTCAAAAACACAACAAAATAAAACGAGATAACCCCCAAAACTGAAAGAAAATCCCCGAAAACCATAGATACACGCCAAAACCATCCTAAACCTACCTGATGTTCTCCAAAACCCACAATCCACACCAATTTAACATAATGACCAACAAGAACACAACAAAACCCAACGGAGACCCCAAAACACGTCCAAAACACCCCAAAAAAGAACAGGATCACGCCAAAAAATAGAAGAAAACCCCAAATACCATAGATCCACCCCAAAGACACCCTAAACCTACCTGATGTTCTCCAAAACCCACAATTTACCCTTTTCCAACACGATGACCAACGAGAACCCAACAAAACCCAACAGAGACCCCAAAAAACGTCAAAAACACCCCAAACAAGAACGGCATCACCCCCAAAATTGGAAGAAAATCCGCCAAAACCATAGATCCACCCCAAAACCACCCTAAACCTACCTGATGTTCTCCAAAACCCACAATCCACTCCTATTTAACATAATGACCAACAAGAACACAACAAAACCCAACGGAGACCCCAAAACACGTCCAAAACACCCCAAAAAAGAACAGGATCACGCCAAAAAATAGAAGAAAACCCCAAATACCATAGATCCACCCCAAAGACACCCTAAACCTACCTGATGTTCTCCAAAACCCACAATTTACCCTTTTCCAACACGATGACCAACGAGAACCCAACAAAACCCAACAGAGACCCCAAAAAACGTCAAAAACACCCCAAACAAGAACGGCATCACCCCCAAAATTGGAAGAAAATCCGCCAAAACAATAGATCCACCCCAAAACCACCCTAAACCTACCTGATCTTCTCCAAAACCCACAATCCACTCCTATTTAACATAATGACAAACAAGAACACAACAAAACCCAACGGAGACCCCAAAACACGTCCAAAACACCCCAAAAAAGAACAGGATCACGCCAAAAAATAGAAGAAAAACCAAATACCATAGATCCACCCCAAAACCACCCTAAACCTACCTGATGTTCTCCAAAACCCACAACTTACCCTTTTCCAACACGATGACCAACGAGAACCCAACAAAACCCAACAGAGACCCCAAAAAACGTCAAAAACACCCCAAACAAGAACGGCATCATCCCCAAAACTGGAAGAAAACCCCAAATACCATAGATCCACCCCAAAGACACCCTAAACCTACCTGATGTTCTCCTAATCCCAAAGCACACTCCCAACCACCATAAAACACATTAGGAACTCAACGAAACGCAACGGAAACCCCAAAACACTTCAAAATCACCCGAAGAAAGGAGAGGATCACTCCGCCCAAAAGAAGAAAACCCCAAATACCATGAATCCACGCGAAAAGTACCCCTAAACCTACCTGAAGTTCTCCAAAACCAGCAATTTACCATTTTTCCACCATGATGACCACGGAAAACCCAACGAAACCCAACGGAGACCCCCAAACACGTGAAAAAAAAAAACAAAATCAACCCAGATCCTAAAAAAAAAAAAAAAAAAAAAACAGAAAAAATGCCAGGATTTAAACCTAAAAAAACCCTTAAACCTACCTGATGTTCTGCAAAACCCACAATCCACTCCTATTTAACATAATGACAAACAAGAACCCAACAAAACCTAATGGAGACCCCAAAACACATCAAAAACACCCCAAAAAATATCGGTATCACCCCCAAAACTGGAAGAAAATACGCCAAAACCATAGATCCACCCCAAAACCACCCTAAACCTACCTGATGTTCTCCAAAACCCACAATTTACACTTTTTCACCATGATGACGAACAAGAAACAAACTAAAACCCAAAGGTGAACCCAAATCACGTCAAAAACACAACAAAATAAAACGAGATAACCCCCAAAACTGAAAGAAAATCCCCGAAAACCATAGATACACGCCAAAACCATCCTAAACCTACCTGATGTTCTCCAAAACCCACAATCCACACCAATTTAACATAATGACCAACAATAACCCAACAAAACCCAACAGAGACCCCAAAAAACGTCAAAAACACCCCAAACAAGAACGGCATCACCACCAAAACTGGAAGAAAATCCCCCAAAACCATAGATCCACCCCAAAACCACCCTAAACCTACCTGATGTTCTCCAAAACCCACAATCCACTCCTATTTAACATAATGACCAACAAGAACACAACAAAACCCAACGGAGACCCCAAAACACGTCCAAAACACCCCAAAAAAGAACAGGATCACGCCAAAAAATAGAAGAAAACCCCAAATACCATAGATCCACCCCAAAGACACCCTAAACCTACCTGATGTTCTCCAAAACCCACAATTTACCCTTTTCCAACACGATGACCAACGAGAACCCAACAAAACCCAACAGAGACCCCAAAAAACGTCAAAAACACCCCAAACAAGAACGGCATCACCCCCAAAATTGGAAGAAAATCCGCCAAAACAATAGATCCACCCCAAAACCACCCTAAACCTACCTGATCTTCTCCAAAACCCACAATCCACTCCTATTTAACATAATGACAAACAAGAACACAACAAAACCCAACGGAGACCCCAAAACACGTCCAAAACACCCCAAAAAAGAACAGGATCACGCCAAAAAATAGAAGAAAAACCAAATACCATAGATCCACCCCAAAACCACCCTAAACCTACCTGATGTTCTCCAAAACCCACAACTTACCCTTTTCCAACACGATGACCAACGAGAACCCAACAAAACCCAACAGAGACCCCAAAAAACGTCAAAAACACCCCAAACAAGAACGGCATCATCCCCAAAACTGGAAGAAAACCCCAAATACCATAGATCCACCCCAAAGACACCCTAAACCTACCTGATGTTCTCCTAATCCCAAAGCACACTCCCAACCACCATAAAACACATTAGGAACTCAACGAAACGCAACGGAAACCCCAAAACACTTCAAAATCGCCCGAAGAAAGGAGAGGATCACTCCGCCCAAAAGAAGAAAACCCCAAATACCAGGAATCCACGCGAAAAGTACCCCTAAACCTACCTGAAGTTCTCCAAAACCAGCAATTTACCATTTTTCCACCATGATGACCACGGAAAACCCAACGAAACCCAACGGAGACCCCAAAACACGTCAAAAACACACCAAAATCAACACAGATCCTAAAAAATAAAGAAAACAAAATGCCAGGATTTTACCCTAAAAAAACCCTTAAACCTACCTGATGTTCTCCAAAACCCACAATGTACCCTTTTCCACCATGATGACCAATGAGAACGCAACAAAACCCAATAGTGACCCCAAAAAACGTCAAAAACACCCCAAACAAGAACGGCATCACCACCAAAACTGGAAGAAAATACACCAAAACCATAGATCCACCCCAAAACCACCCTAAACCTACCTGATGTTCTCCAAAACCCACAATCCACACCTATTTAACATAATGACAAACAAGAACCCAACAAAACCTAATGGAGACACCAAAACACTTCAAATACACCCCAAAAAAGAACAGGATCACGCCAAAAAATAGAAGAAAACCCCAAATACCATAGATCCACCCCAAAGACACCCTAAACCTACCTGATGTTCTCCTAATCCCAAAGCACACTCCCAACCACCATAAAACACATTAGGAATTCAACGAAACGCAACGGAAACCCCAAAACACTTCAAAATCACCCGAAGAAAGGAGAGGATCACTCCCCCAAAAAGAAGAAAACCCAAAATACCATGAATCCACGCGAAAACTCCCCCTAAACCTACCTGAAGTTCTCCAAAACCCACAATTTACACTTTTACAACACGATGACCATGTAAAACCCAATGAAACCCAACGGAGACCCCAAAACACGTCAAAAACAACACAAAAAGTACAGGATCATCCCCCTCCCCGAAAAAAAAAAAAAAACTGAATACCATATATCCACGCCAACACCACCCTAAACCTACCTGATGTTCTCCAAAACCCACAATTTACACTTCTCCACGATGATGACGAACGAGAACCCAACAAAACCAAACAGAGACCACAAAAACCTTAAAAAATACTCCAAACAAGAATGGCATCACCCCCAAAACTGGAAGAAAATCCCCCAAAACCATAGATCCACCCCAAAGACACCCTAAAACTACCTGATGTTCTCCAAAACCCACAATCCACTCCTATTTAACATAATGACAAACAAGAACCCAACTAAACCTAATGGAGACCCCAAAACACGTAAAAAACACCCCAAAAAATATCGGCATCACCCCCAAAACTGGAAGAAAATACGCCAAAACCATAGATCCACCCCAAAGACACCCTAAACCTACCTGATGTTCTCCAAAACCCACAATTTATACTTTTCCACCATGATAACCAACGAGAACCCAACAGAACCCAACAGAGACCCCAAAAAACGTCAAAAACACCCCAAACAAGAACGGCATCACCACCAAAACTGGAAGAAAATCCCCCAAAACCATAGATCCACCCCAAAGACACCCTAAACCTACCTGATGTTCTCCAAAACCCACAATTTACCCTTTTCCAACACGATGACCAACGAGAACCCAACAGAACCCAACAGAGACCCCCAAAAACGTCAAAAACACCCCAAACAAGAACGGCATCACCACCAAAACTGGAAGAAAATACCCAAAATCATAGATCCACCCCAAAACCACCCTAAACCTACCTGATGTTCTCCAAAACCCACAATCCACTCCTATTTAACATAATGACAAACAAGAACACAACAAAACCCAACAGAGACCCCAAAACACGTCCAAAACACCCCAAAAAAGAACAGGATCACGCCAAAAAATAGAAGAAAAACCAAATACCATAGATCCACCCCAAAACCACCCTAAACCTACCTGATGTTCTCCAAAACCCACAACTTACCCTTTTCCAACACGATGACCAACGAGAACCCAACAAAACCCAACAGAGACCCCAAAAAACGTCAAAAACACCCCAAACAAGAACGGCATCATCCCCAAAACTGGAAGAAAACCCCAAATACCATAGATCCACCCCAAAGACACCCTAAACCTACCTGATGTTCTCCTAATCCCAAAGCACACTCCCAACCACCATAAAACACATTAGGAACTCAACGAAACGCAACGGAAACCCCAAAACACTTCAAAATCACCCGAAGAAAGGAGAGGATCACTCCGCCCAAAAGAAGAAAACCCCAAATACCATGAATCCACGCGAAAAGTACCCCTAAACCTACCTGAAGTTCTCCAAAACCAGCAATTTACCATTTTTCCACCATGATGACCACGGAAAACCCAACGAAACCCAACGGAGACCCCCAAACACGTGAAAAAAAAAAACAAAATCAACCCAGATCCTAAAAAAAAAAAAAAAAAAAAACAGAAAAAATGCCAGGATTTAAACCTAAAAAAACCCTTAAACCTACCTGATGTTCTGCAAAACCCACAATCCACTCCTATTTAACATAATGACAAACAAGAACCCAACAAAACCTAATGGAGACCCCAAAACACATCAAAAACACCCCAAAAAATATCGGTATCACCCCCAAAACTGGAAGAAAATACGCCAAAACCATAGATCCACCCCAAAACCACCCTAAACCTACCTGATGTTCTCCAAAACCCACAATTTACACTTTTTCACCATGATGACGAACAAGAAACAAACTAAAACCCAAAGGTGAACCCAAATCACGTCAAAAACACAACAAAATAAAACGAGATAACCCCCAAAACTGAAAGAAAATCCCCGAAAACCATAGATACACGCCAAAACCATCCTAAACCTACCTGATGTTCTCCAAAACCCACAATCCACACCAATTTAACATAATGACCAACAATAACCCAACAAAACCCAACAGAGACCCCAAAAAACGTCAAAAACACCCCAAACAAGAACGGCATCACCACCAAAACTGGAAGAAAATCCCCCAAAACAATAGATCCACCCCAAAACCACCCTAAACCTACCTGATGTTCTCCAAAACCCACAATCCACTCCTATTTAACATAATGACCAACAAGAACACAACAAAACCCAACGGAGACCCCAAAACACGTCCAAAACACCCCAAAAAAGAACAGGATCACGCCAAAAAATAGAAGAAAACCCCAAATACCATAGATCCACCCCAAAGACACCCTAAACCTACCTGATGTTCTCCAAAACCCACAATTTACCCTTTTCCAACACGATGACCAACGAGAACCCAACAAAACCCAACAGAGACCCCAAAAAACGTCAAAAACACCCCAAACAAGAACGGCATCACCCCCAAAATTGGAAGAAAATCCGCCAAAACAATAGATCCACCCCAAAACCACCCTAAACCTACCTGATCTTCTCCAAAACCCACAATCCACTCCTATTTAACATAATGACAAACAAGAACACAACAAAACCCAACGGAGACCCCAAAACACGTCCAAAACACCCCAAAAAAGAACAGGATCACGCCAAAAAATAGAAGAAAAACCAAATACCATAGATCCACCCCAAAACCACCCTAAACCTACCTGATGTTCTCCAAAACCCACAACTTACCCTTTTCCAACACGATGACCAACGAGAACCCAACAAAACACAACAGAGAACCCAAAAAACGTCAAAAACACCCCAAACAAGAACGGCATCATCCCCAAAACTGGAAGAAAACCCCAAATACCATAGATCCACCCCAAAGACACCCTAAACCTACCTGATGTTCTCCTAATCCCAAAGCACACTCCCAACCACCATAAAACACATTAGGAACTCAACGAAACGCAACGGAAACCCCAAAACACTTCAAAATCACCCGAAGAAAGGAGAGGATCACTCTCCAAAATAGAAGAAAACCCCAAATACCATGAATCCACGCGAAAAGTACCCCTAAACCTACCTGAAGTTCTCCAAAACCAGCAATTTACCATTTTTCCACCATGATGACCACGGAAAACCCAACGAAACCCAACGGAGACCCCCAAACACGTGAAAAAAAAAAACAAAATCAACCCAGATCCTAAAAAAAAAAAAAAAAAAAAAAAAGAAAAAATGCCAGGATTTAAACCTAAAAAAACCCTTAAACCTACCTGATGTTCTGCAAAACCCACAATCCACTCCTATTTAACATAATGACAAACAAGAACCCAACAAAACCTAATGGAGACCCCAAAACACATCAAAAACACCCCAAAAAATATCGGCATCACCCCCAAAACTGGAAGAAAATACGCCAAAACCATAGATCCACCCCAAAACCACCCTAAACCTACCTGATGTTCTCCAAAACCCACAACTTACCCTTTTCCAACACGATGACCAACGAGAACCCAACAAAACCCAACAGAGACCCCAAAAAACGTCAAAAACACCCCAAACAAGAACGGCATCATCCCCAAAACTGGAAGAAAACCCCAAATACCATAGATCCACCCCAAAGACACCCTAAACCTACCTGATGTTCTCCTAATCCCAAAGCACACTCCCAACCACCATAAAACACATTAGGAACTCAACGAAACGCAACGGAAACCCCAAAACACTTCAAAATCACCCGAAGAAAGGAGAGGATCACTCCGCCCAAAAGAAGAAAACCCCAAATACCATGAATCCACGCGAAAAGTCCCCCTAAACCTACCTGAAGTTCTCCAAAACCAGCAATTTACCCTTTTCCACCATGATGACCACGGAAAACCCAACGAAACCCAACGGAGACCCCCAAACACGTGAATAAAAAAAAACAAAATCAACCCAGATCCTAAAAAAAAAAAAAAAAAAAAAAAATGCCAGGATTTAAACCTAAAAAAACCCTTAAACCTACCTGATGTTCTGCAAAACCCACAATCCACTCCTATTTAACATAATGACAAACAAGAACCCAACAAAACCTAATGGAGACCCCAAAACACGTCAAAAACACCCCAAAAAATATCGGCATCACCCCAAAAACTGGAAGAAAATCCCCCAAAACCATAGATCCACCCGAAAACCACCCTAAACCTACCTGATGTTCTCCAAAACCCACAATCCAATCCTATTTAATATAATGACAAACAAGAACCCAACAAAACCCAACGGAGACCCCAAAAAACGTCAAAAACACCCCAAACAAGAACGGCATCACCCCCAAAATTGGAAGAAAATCCCCCAAAA
Source organism: Aythya ferina (assembly GCF_964211825.1). Classification (NCBI taxonomy): domain Eukaryota; kingdom Metazoa; phylum Chordata; class Aves; order Anseriformes; family Anatidae; genus Aythya; species Aythya ferina. The sequence continues at coordinate 51,646 of NW_028181236.1, read as the reverse complement.
ACATAGATCCACCCCAAAACCACCCTAAACCTACCTGATCTTCTCCAAAACCCACAATCCACACCAATTTAACATAATGACCAACAAGAACACAACAAAACCCAACGGAGACCCCAAAACACGTCCAAAACACCCCAAAAAAGAACAGGATCATGCCAAAAAATAGAAGAAAACCCCAAATACCATAGATCCACCCCAAAACCACCCTAAACCTACCTGATGTTCTCCAAAACCCACAACTTACCCTTTTCCAACACGATGACCAACGAGAACCCAACAAAACACAACAGAGAACCCAAAAAACGTCAAAAACACCCCAAACAAGAACGGCATCATCCCCAAAACTGGAAGAAAACCCCAAATACCATAGATCCACCCCAAAGACACCCTAAACCTACCTGATGTTCTCCTAATCCCAAAGCACACTCCCAACCACCATAAAACACATTAGGAACTCAACGAAACGCAACGGAAACCCCAAAAGACTTCAAAATCACCCGAAGAAAGGAGAGGATCACTCTCCAAAATAGAAGAAAACCCCAAATACCATGAATCCACGCGAAAAGTACCCCTAAACCTACCTGAAGTTCTCCAAAACCAGCAATTTACAATTTTTCCACCATGATGACCACGGAAAACCCAACGAAACCCAACGGAGACCCCCAAACACGTGAAAAAAAAAAACAAAATCAACCCAGATCCTAAAAAAAAAAAAAAAAAAAAAACAGAAAAAATGCCAGGATTTAAACCTAAAAAAACCCTTAAACCTACCTGATGTTCTGCAAAACCCACAATCCACTCCTATTTAACATAATGACAAACAAGAACCCAACAAAACCTAATGGAGACCCCAAAACACATCAAAAACACCCCAAAAAATATCGGCATCACCCCCAAAACTGGAAGAAAATACGCCAAAACCATAGATCCACCCCAAAACCACCCTAAACCTACCTGATGTTCTCCAAAACCCACAACTTACCCTTTTCCAACACGATGACCAACGAGAACCCAACAAAACCCAACAGAGACCCCAAAAAACGTCAAAAACACCCCAAACAAGAACGGCATCATCCCCAAAACTGGAAGAAAACCCCAAATACCATAGATCCACCCCAAAGACACCCTAAACCTACCTGATGTTCTCCTAATCCCAAAGCACACTCCCAACCACCATAAAACACATTAGGAACTCAACGAAACGCAACGGAAACCCCAAAACACTTCAAAATCACCCGAAGAAAGGAGAGGATCACTCCGCCCAAAAGAAGAAAACCCCAAATACCATGAATCCACGCGAAAAGTCCCCCTAAACCTACCTGAAGTTCTCCAAAACCAGCAATTTACCCTTTTCCACCATGATGACCACGGAAAACCCAACGAAACCCAACGGAGACCCCCAAACACGTGAATAAAAAAAAACAAAATCAACCCAGATCCTAAAAAAAAAAAAAAAAAAAAAAAATGCCAGGATTTAAACCTAAAAAAACCCTTAAACCTACCTGATGTTCTGCAAAACCCACAATCCACTCCTATTTAACATAATGACAAACAAGAACCCAACAAAACCTAATGGAGACCCCAAAACACGTCAAAAACACCCCAAAAAATATCGGCATCACCCCAAAAACTGGAAGAAAATCCCCCAAAACCATAGATCCACCCGAAAACCACCCTAAACCTACCTGATGTTCTCCAAAACCCACAATCCAATCCTATTTAATATAATGACAAACAAGAACCCAACAAAACCCAACGGAGACCCCAAAAAACGTCAAAAACACCCCAAACAAGAACGGCATCACCCCCAAAATTGGAAGAAAATCCCCCAAAAACATAGATCCACCCCAAAACCACCCTAAACCTACCTGATCTTCTCCAAAACCCACAATCCACACCAATTTAACATAATGACCAACAAGAACACAACAAAACCCAACGGAGACCCCAAAACACGTCCAAAACACCCCAAAAAAGAACAGGATCATGCCAAAAAATAGAAGAAAACCCCAAATACCATAGATCCACCCCAAAACCACCCTAAACCTACCTGATGTTCTCCAAAACCCACAATTTACCCTTTTCCACCATGATGACCACGGAAAACCCAACGAAACCCAACGGAGACCCCCAAACACGTGAAAAAAAAAAACAAAATCAACCCAGATCCTAAGAAAAAAAAAAAAAAAAAGAAAAAATGCCAGGATTTAAACCTAAAAAAACCCTTAAACCTACCTGATGTTCTGCAAAACCCACAATCCACTCCTATTTAACATAATGACAAACAAGAACCCAACAAAACCTAATGGAGACCCCAAAACACATCAAAAACACCCCAAAAAATATCGGCATCACCCCCAAAACTGGAAGAAAATACGCCAAAACCATAGATCCACCCCAAAACCACCCTAAACCTACCTGATGTTCTCCAAAACCCACAATTTACACTTTTTCACCATGATGACGAACAAGAAACAAACTAAAACCCAAAGGTGAACCCAAATCACGTCAAAAACACAACAAAATTAAACGAGATAACCCCCCAAACTGAAAGAAAATCCCCCAAAACCATAGATACACGCCAAAACCATCCTAAACCTACCTGAAGTTCTCCAAAACCCACAATCCACACCAATTTAACATAATGACCAACAAGAACACAACAAAACCCAACGGAGACCCCAAAACACGTCCAAAACACCCCAAAAAAGAACAGGATCATGCCAAAAAATAGAAGAAAACCCCAAATACCATAGATCCACCCCAAAACCACCCTAAACCTACCTGATGTTCTCCGAAACCCACAATTTACCCTTTTCCAACACGATGACCAACGAGAACCCAACAAAACACAACAGAGAACCCAAAAAACGTCAAAAACACCCCAAACAAGAACGGCATCACCCCCAAAACTGGAAGAAAACCCCAAATACCATAGATCCACCCCAAAGACACCCTAAACCTACCTGATGTTCTCCTAATCCCAAAGCACACTCCCAACCACCATAAAACACATTAGGAACTCAACGAAACGCAACGGAAACCCCAAAAGACTTCAAAATCACCCGAAGAAAGGAGAGGATCACTCTCCAAAATAGAAGAAAACCCCAAATACCATGAATCCACGCGAAAAGTACCCCTAAACCTACCTGAAGTTCTCCAAAACCAGCAATTTACCATTTTTCCACCATGATGACCACGGAAAACCCAACGAAACCCAACGGAGACCCCCAAACACGTGAAAAAAAAACCAAAATCAACCCAGATCCTAAAAAAAAAAAAAAAAAGAAAAAATGCCAGGATTTAAACCTAAAAAAACCCTTAAACCTACCTGATGTTCTGCAAAACCCACAATCCACTCCTATTTAACGTAATGACAAACAAGAACCCAACAAAACCTAATGGAGACCCCAAAACACGTAAAAAACACCACAAAAAATATCGGCATCACCCCCAAAACTGGAAGAAAATCCCCCAAAACCATAGATCCACCCGAAAACCACCCTAAACCTACCTGATGTTCTCCAAAACCCACAATCCAATCCTATTTAATATAATGACAAACAAGAACCCAACAAAACCCAACGGAGACCCCAAAAAACGTCAAAAACACCCCAAACAAGAACGGCATCACCCCCAAAATTGGAAGAAAATCCCCCAAAAACATAGATCCACCCCAAAACCACCCTAAACCTACCTGATCTTCTCCAAAACCCACAATCCACACCAATTTAACATAATGACCAACAAGAACACAACAAAACCCAACGGAGACCCCAAAACACGTCCAAAACACCCCAAAAAAGAACAGGATCATGCCAAAAAATAGAAGAAAACCCCAAATACCATAGATCCACCCCAAAACCACCCTAAACCTACCTGATGTTCTCCAAAACCCACAATTTACCCTTTTCCACCATGATGACCACGGAAAACCCAACGAAACCCAACGGAGACCCCCAAACACGTGAAAAAAAAAAACAAAATCAACCCAGATCCTAAGAAAAAAAAAAAAAAAAAAAAATGCCAGGATTTAAACCTAAAAAAACCCTTAAACCTACCTGATGTTCTGCAAAACCCACAATCCACTCCTATTTAACATAATGACAAACAAGAACCCAACAAAACCTAATGGAGACCCCAAAACACATCAAAAACACCCCAAAAAATATCGGCATCACCCCCAAAACTGGAAGAAAATACGCCAAAACCATAGATCCACCCCAAAACCACCCTAAACCTACCTGATGTTCTCCAAAACCCACAATTTACACTTTTTCACCATGATGACGAACAAGAAACAAACTAAAACCCAAAGGTGAACCCAAATCACGTCAAAAACACAACAAAATTAAACGAGATAACCCCCCAAACTGAAAGAAAATCCCCCAAAACCATAGATACACGCCAAAACCATCCTAAACCTACCTGAAGTTCTCCAAAACCCACAATCCACACCAATTTAACATAATGACCAACAAGAACACAACAAAACCCAACGGAGACCCCAAAACACGTCCAAAACACCCCAAAAAAGAACAGGATCATGCCAAAAAATAGAAGAAAACCCCAAATACCATAGATCCACCCCAAAACCACCCTAAACCTACCTGATGTTCTCCGAAACCCACAATTTACCCTTTTCCAACACGATGACCAACGAGAACCCAACAAAACACAACAGAGAACCCAAAAAACGTCAAAAACACCCCAAACAAGAACGGCATCACCCCCAAAACTGGAAGAAAACCCCAAATACCATAGATCCACCCCAAAGACACCCTAAACCTACCTGATGTTCTCCTAATCCCAAAGCACACTCCCAACCACCATAAAACACATTAGGAACTCAACGAAACGCAACGGAAACCCCAAAACACTTCAAAATCACCCGAAGAAAGGAGAGGATCACTCTCCAAAATAGAAGAAAACCCCAAATACCATGAATCCACGCGAAAAGTACCCCTAAACCTACCTGAAGTTCTCCAAAACCAGCAATTTACCATTTTTCCACCATGATGACCACGGAAAACCCAACGAAACCCAACGGAGACCCCCAAACACGTGAAAAAAAAACCAAAATCAACCCAGATCCTAAAAAAAAAAAAAAAAGAAAAAATGCCAGGATTTAAACCTAAAAAAACCCTTAAACCTACCTGATGTTCTGCAAAACCCACAATCCACTCCTATTTAACGTAATGACAAACAAGAACCCAACAAAACCTAATGGAGACCCCAAAACACGTAAAAAACACCCCAAAAAATATCGGCATCACCCCCAAAACTGGAAGAAAATACGCCAAAACCATAGATCCACCCGAAAACCACCATAAACCTCCCTGATGTTCTCAAAAACCCACAATCCAATCCTATTTAATATAATGACAAAGAAGAACCCAACAATACCCAACAGAGACCCCAAAAAACGTCAAAAACACCCCAAACAAGAACGGCATCACCCCCAAAACTGGAAGAAAATCCCCCAAAACCATAGATCCACCCGAAAACCACCCTAAACCTACCTGATGTTCTCCAAAACCCACAATCCACTCCTATTTAACATAATGACTAACAAGAACACAACAAAACCCAACGGAGACCCCAAAACACGTCCAAAACACCCCAAAAAAGAACAGGATCACGCCAAAAAATAGAAGAAAACCCCAAATACCATAGATCCACCCCAAAGACACCCTAAACCTACCTGATGTTCTCCAAAACCCACAATTTACCCTTTTCCAACACGATGACCAACGAGAACCCAACAAAACCCAACAGAGATCCCAAAAAACGTCAAAAACACCCCAAACAAGAACGGCATCACCCCCAAAATTGGAAGAAAATCCCCCAAAACAATAGATCCACCCCAAAACCACCCTAAACCTACCTGATCTTCTCCAAAACCCACAATCCACTCCTATTTAACATAATGACCAACAAGAACCCAACAAAACCCAACGGAGACCCCAAAACACGTCCAAAACACCCCAAAAAAGAACAGGATCATGCCAAAAAATAGAAGAAAACCCCAAATACCATAGATCCACCCCAAAACCACCCTAAACCTACCTGATGTTCTCCAAAACCCACAATTTACCCTTTTCCAACACGATGACCAACGAGAACCCAACAAAACACAACAGAGAACCCAAAAAACGTCAAAAACACCCCAAACAAGAACGGCATCACCCCCAAAACTGGAAGAAAACCCCAAATACCATAGATCCACCCCAAAGACACCCTAAACCTACCTGATGTTCTCCTAATCCCAAAGCACACTCCCAACCACCATAAAACACATTAGGAACTCAACGAAACGCAACGGAAACCCCAAAACACTTCAAAATCACACGAAGAAAGGAGAGGATCACTCTCCAAAATAGAAGAAAACCCCAAATACCATGAATCCACGCGAAAATTACCCCTAAACCTACCTGAAGTTCTCCAAAACCAGCAATTTACCATTTTTCCACCATGATGACCACGGAAAACCCAACGAAACCCAACGGAGACCCCCAAACACGTGAAAAAAAAAACCAAAATCAACCCAGATCCTAAAAAAAAAAAAAAAAGAAAAAATGCCAGGATTTAAACCTAAAAAAAACCTTAAACCTACCTGATGTTCTGCAAAACCCACAATCCACTCCTATTTAACGTAATGACAAACAAGAACCCAACAAAACCTAATGGAGACCCCAAAACACGTAAAAAACACCCCAAAAAATATCGGCATCACCCCCAAAACTGGAAGAAAATACGCCAAAACCATAGATCCACCCGAAAACCACCATAAACCTCCCTGATGTTCTCAAAAACCCACAATCCAATCCTATTTAATATAATGACAAAGAAGAACCCAACAATACCCAACAGAGACCCCAAAAAACGTCAAAAACACCCCAAACAAGAACGGCATCACCCCCAAAACTGGAAGAAAATCCCCCAAAACCATAGATCCACCCCAAAACCACCCTAAACCTACCTGATGTTCTCCAAAACCCACAATCCACTCCTATTTAACATAATGACAAACAAGAACCCAACAAAACCCAACGGAGACCCCAAAACACGTCCAAAACACCCCAAAAAAGAACAGGATCACGCCAAAAAATAGAAGAAAACCCCAAATACCATAGATCCACCCCAAAGACACCCTAAACCTACCTGATCTTCTCCAAAACCCACAATTTACCCTTTTCCAACACGATGACCAACGAGAACCCAACAAAACCCAACAGAGACCCCAAAAAACGTCAAAAACACCCCAAACAAGAACGGCATCACCCCCAAAATTGGAAGAAAATCCCCCAAAACAATAGATCCACCCCAAAACCACCCTAAACCTACCTGATCTTCTCCAAAACCCACAATCCACTCCTATTTAACATAATGACCAACAAGAACACAACAAAACCCAACGGAGACCCCAAAACACGTCCAAAACACCCCAAAAAAGAACAGGATCATGCCAAAAAATAGAAGAAAAACCAAATACCATAGATCCACCCCAAAGACACCCTAAACCTACCTGATGTTCTCCTAATCCCAAAGCACACTCCCAACCACCATAAAACACATTAGGAACTCAACGAAACGCAACGGAAACCCCAAAACACTTCAAAATCACCCGAAGAAAGGAGAGGATCACTCCGCCCAAAAGAAGAAAACCCCAAATACAATGAATCCACGCGAAAAGTCCCCCTAAACCTACCTGAAGTTCTCCAAAACCAGCAATTTACCCTTTTCCACCATGATGACCACGGAAAACCCAACGAAACCCAACGGAGACCCCCAAACACGTGAATAAAAAAAAACAAAATCAACCCAGATCCTAAAAAAAAAAAAAAAAAAAAAAAAATGCCAGGATTTAAACCTAAAAAAACCATTAAACCTACCTGATGTTCTGCAAAACCCACAATCCACTCCTATTTAACATAATGACAAACAAGAACCCAACAAAACCTAATGGAGACCCCAAAACACGTCCAAAACACCCCAAAAAAGAACAGGATCATGCCAAAAAATAGAAGAAAACCCCAAATACCATAGATCCACCCCAAAACCACCCTATCCCTACCTGATGTTCTCCAAAAACAACAATTTACCCTTTTCCAACACGATGACCAACGAGAACCCAACAAAACAAAACAGAGAACCCAAAAAACGTCAAAAACACCCCAAACAAGAACGGCATCACCCCCAAAACTGGAAGAAAACCCCAAATACCATAGATCCACCCCAAAGACACCCTAAACCTACCTGATGTTCTCCTAATCCCAAAGCACACTCCCAACCACCATAAAACACATTAGGAACTCAACGAAACGCAACGGAAACCCCAAAACACTTCAAAATCGCCCGAAGAAAGGAGAGGATCACTCCGCCCAAAAGAAGAAAACCCCAAATACCAGGAATCCACGCGAAAAGTACCCCTAAACCTACCTGAAGTTCTCCAAAACCAGCAATTTACCATTTTTCCACCATGATGACCACGGAAAACCCAACGAAACCCAACGGAGACCCTAAAACACGTCAAAAACACACCAAAATCAACACAGATCCTAAAAAAAAAAGAAAACCAAATGCCAGGATTTTACCCTAAAAAAACCCTTAAACCTACCTGATGTTCTCCAAAACCCACAATGTACCCTTTTCCACCATGATGACCAATGAGAACGCAACAAAACCCAATAGTGACCCCAAAAAACGTCAAAAACACCCCAAACAAGAACGGCATCACCACCAAAACTGGAAGAAAATACACCAAAACCATAGATCCACCCCAAAACCACCCTAAACCTACCTGATGTTCTCCAAAGCCCACAATCCACACCTATTTAACATAATGACAAACAAGAACCCAACAAAACCTAATGGAGACACCAAAACACTTCAAATACAGCCCAAAAAAGAACAGGATCACGCCAAAAAATAGAAGAAAACCCCAAATACCATAGATCCACCCCAAAGACACCCTAAACCTACCTGATGTTCTCCTAATCCCAAAGCACACTCCCAACCACCATAAAACACATTAGGAATTCAACGAAACGCAACGGAAACCCCAAAACACTTCAAAATCACCCGAAGAAAGGAGAGGATCACTCCCCCAAAAAGAAGAAAACCCCAAATACCATGAATCCACGCGAAAACTCCCCCTAAACCTACCTGAAGTTCTCCAAAACCCACAATTTACACTTTTACAACACGATGACCATGTAAAACCCAATGAAACCCAACGGAGACCCCAAAACACGTCAAAAACAACACAAAAAGTACAGGATCATCCCCCTCCCCGAAAAAAAAAAAAAAACTGAATACCATATATCCACGCCAACACCACCCTAAACCTACCTGATGTTCTCCAAAACCCACAATTTACACTTCTCCACGATGATGACGAACGAGAACCCAACAAAACCAAACAGAGACCACAAAAACCTTAAAAAATACTCCAAACAAGAATGGCATCACCCCCAAAACTGGAAGAAAATCCCCCAAAACCATAGATCCACCCCAAAGACACCCTAAAACTACCTGATGTTCTCCAAAACCCACAATCCACTCCTATTTAACATAATGACAAACAAGAACCCAACTAAACCTAATGGAGACCCCAAAACACGTAAAAAACACCCCAAAAAATATCGGCATCACCCCCAAAACTGGAAGAAAATACGCCAAAACCATAGATCCACCCCAAAGACACCCTAAACCTACCTGATGTTCTCCAAAACCCACAATTTATACTTTTCCACCATGATAACCAACGAGAACCCAACAGAACCCAACAGAGACCCCAAAAAACGTCAAAAACACCCCAAACAAGAACGGCATCACCACCAAAACTGGAAGAAAATCCCCCAAAACCATAGATCCACCCCAAAGACACCCTAAACCTACCTGATCTTCTCCAAAAAACACAATTTACCCTTTTCCAACACGATGACCAACGAGAACCCAACAGAACCCAACAAAGACCCCAAAAAACGTCAAAAACACCCCAAACAAGAACGGCATCACCCCCAAAACTGGAAGAAAATACACCAAAACCATAGATCCACCCCAAAACCACCCTAAACCTACCTGATCTTCTCCAAAAAACACAATTTACCCTTTTCCAACACGATGACCAACGAGAACCCAACAGAACCCAACAGAGACCCCAAAAAACGTCAAAAACACCCCAAACAAGAACGGCATCACCACCAAAACTGGAAGAAAATCCCCCAAAACCATAGATCCACCCCAAAGACACCCTAAACCTACCTGATCTTCTCCAAAAAACACAATTTACCCTTTTCCAACACGATGACCAACGAGAACCCAACAGAACCCAACAAAGACCCCAAAAAACGTCAAAAACACCCCAAACAAGAACGGCATCACCCCCAAAACTGGAAGAAAATACACCAAAACCATAGATCCACCCCAAAACCACCCTAAACCTACCTGATCTTCTCCAAAAAACACAATTTACCCTTTTCCAACACGATGACCAACGAGAACCCAACAGAACCCAACAGAGACCCCAAAAAACGTCAAAAACACCCCAAACAAGAACGGCATCACCACCAAAACTGGAAGAAAATACACCAAAACCATAGATCCACACCAAAACCACCCTAAACCTACCTGATGTTCTCCAAAACCCACAATCCACACCTATTTAACATAATGACAAACAAGAACCCAACAAAACCTAATGGAGACACCAAAACACTTCAAATACAGCCCAAAAAAGAACAGGATCACGCCAAAAAATAGAAGAAAACCCCAAATACCATAGATCCACCCCAAAGACACCCTAAACCTACCTGATGTTCTCCTAATCCCAAAGCACACTCCCAACCACCATAAAACACATTAGGAATTCAACGAAACGCAACGGAAACCCCAAAACACTTCAAAATCACCCGAAGAAAGGAGAGGATCACTCCCCCAAAAAGAAGAAAACCCCAAAAACCATGAATCCACGCGAAAACTCCCCCTAAACCTACCTGAAGTTCTCCAAAACCCACAATTTACACTTTTACAACACGATGACCAACGAGAACCCAACAGAACCCAACAGAGATCCCAAAAAACGTCAAAAACACCCCAAACAAGAACGGCATCACCCCCAAAACTGGAAGAAAATCCCCCAAAACCATAGATCCACCCCAAAACCACCCTAAACCTACCTGATGTTCTCCAAAACCCACAATTTACCCTTTTCCACCATGATGACCAATGAGAACCAAACAAAACCCAACGGAGACCCCAAAAAACGTCAAAAACACCCCAAACAAGAACGGCATCACCCCCAAAACTGGAAGAAAATACGCCAAAACCATAGATCCACCCCAAAACCACCCTAAACCTACCTGATCTTCTCCAAAACCCACAATTTACCCTTTTCCAACACGATGACCAACGAGAACCCAACAGAACCCAACAGAGACCCCAAAAAACGTCAAAAACACCCCAAACAAGAACGACATCACCACCAAAACTGGAAGAAAATCCCCCAAAACCATAGATCCACCCCAAAACCACCCTAAACCTACCTGATCTTCTCCAAAACCCACAATCCACTCCTATTTAACATAATGACAAACAAGAACCCAACAAAACCTAATGGAGACCCCAAAAAACGTCAAAAACACCACAAAAAATATCGGCATCACCCCCAAAACTGGAAGAAAATACGCCAAAACCATAGATCCACCCCAAAACCACCCTAAACCTACCTGATGTTCTGCAAAACCCACAATTTACCATTTTCCACCATGATAACCAACGAGAACCCAACAAAACCCAACGGAGACCCCAAAAAACGTCAAAAACACCCAAACAAGAACGGCATCACCCCCAAAACTGGAAGAAAATCCGCCAAAACCATAGATCCACCCCAAAACCACCCTAAAACTACCTGATGTTCTCCAAAAAACACAATTTACCCTTTTCCAACACGATGACCAACGAGAACCCAACAGAACCCAACAGAGACCCCAAAAAACGTCAAAAACACCCCAAACAAGAACGGCATCACGCCCAAAACTGGAAGAAAATCCCCCAAAACCATAGATCCACCCCAAAGACACCCTAAACCTACCTGATGTTCTCCAAAAAACACAATTTACCCTTTTCCAACACGATGACCAACGAGAACCCAACAGAACCCAACAGAGACCCCAAAAAACGTCAAAAACACCCCAAACAAGAACGGCATCACCCCCAAAACTGGAAGAAAATCCCCCAAAACCATAGATCCACCCCAAAACCACCCTAAACCTACCTGATGTTCTCCAAAACCCACAATCCACTCCTATTTAACATAATGACAAACAAGAACCCAACAAAACCTAATGGAGACCCCAAAACACGTAAAAAACACCCCAAAAAATATCGGCATCACCCCCAAAAGTGGAAGAAAATACGCCAAAACCATAGATCCACCCCAAAACCACCCTAAACCTACCTGATGTTCTCCAAAACCCACAATTTACCCTTTTCCACCATGATAACCAACGAGAACCCAAGAAAACCCAACGGAGACCCCAAAAAACGTCAAAAACACCCCAAACAAGAACGGCATCACCCCCAAAACTGGAAGAAAATCCGCCAAAACCAAAATCCACCCCAAAACCACCCTAAACCTACCTGATGTTCTCCAAAACCCACAATCCACTCCTATTTAACATAATGACAAACAAGAACCCAACAAAACCTAATGGAGACCCCAAAAAACGTCAAAAACACCACAAACAAGAACGGCATCACGCCCAAAACTGGAAGAAAATCCCCCAAAACCATAGATCCACCCCAAAGACACCCTAAACCTACCTGATGTTCTCCAAAAAACACAATTTACCCTTTTCCAACACGATGACCAACGAGAACCCAACAGAACCCAACAGAGACCCCAAAAAACGTCAAAAACACCCCAAACAAGAACGGCATCACCCCCAAAACTGGAAGAAAATCCCCCAAAACCATAGATCCACCCCAAAACCACCCTAAACCTACCTGATGTTCTCCAAAACCCACAATCCACTCCTATTTAACATAATGACAAACAAGAACCCAACAAAACCTAATGGAGACCCCAAAACACGTAAAAAACACCCCAAAAAATATCGGCATCACCCCCAAAACTGGAAGAAAATACGCCAAAACCATAGATCCACCCCAAAACCACCCTAAACCTACCTGATGTTCTCCAAAACCCACAATTTACCCTTTTCCACCATGATAACCAACGAGAACCCAAGAAAACCCAACGGAGACCCCAAAAAACGTCAAAAACACCCCAAACAAGAACGGCATCACCCCCAAAACTGGAAGAAAATCCGCCAAAACCAAAATCCACCCCAAAACCACCCTAAACCTACCTGATATTCTCCAAAAACCACAATTTACCCTTTTCCAACACGATGACCAACGAGAACCCAACAGAACCCAACAGAGACCCCAAAAAACGTCAAAAACACCCCAAACAAGAACGGCATCACCACCAAAACTGGAAGAAAATCCCCCAAAACCATAGATCCACCCCAAAACCACCCTAAAACTACCTGATGTTCTCCAAAACCCACAATCCACTCCTATTTAACATAATGACAAACAAGAACCCAACTAAACCTAATGGAGACCCCAAAACACGTAAAAAACACCCCAAAAAATATCGGCATCACCCCCAAAACTGGAAGAAAATACGCCAAAACCATAGATCCACCCCAAAACCACCCTAAACCTACCTGATGTTCTCCAAAACCCACAATTTATACTTTTCCACCATGATAACCAACGAGAACCCAAGAAAACCCAACGGAGACCCCAAAAAACGTCAAAAACACCCCAAACAAGAACGGCATCACCACCAAAACTGGAAGAAAATACACCAAAACCATAGATCCACCCCAAAACCACCCTAAACCTACCTGATGTTCTCCAAAACCCACAATCCACACCTATTTAACATAATGACAAACAAGAACCCAACAAAACCTAATGGAGACACCAAAACACTTCAAATACAGCCCAAAAAAGAACAGGATCACGCCAAAAAATAGAAGAAAACCCCAAATACCATAGATCCACCCCAAAGACACCCTAAACCTACCTGATGTTCTCCTAATCCCAAAGCACACTCCCAACCACCATAAAACACATTAGGAATTCAACGAAACGCAACGGAAACCCCAAAACACTTCAAAATCACCCGAAGAAAGGAGAGGATCACTCCCCCAAAAAGAAGAAAACCGCAAAAACCATGAATCCACGCGAAAACTCCCCCTAAACCTACCTGAAGTTCTCCAAAACCCACAATTTACACTTTTACAACACGATGACCAACGAGAACCCAACAGAACCCAACAGAGACCCCAAAAAACGTCAAAAACACCCCAAACAAGAACGGCATCACCACCAAAACTGGAAGAAAATCCGCCAAAACCATAGATCCACCCCAAAACCACCCTAAACCTACCTGATGTTCTCCAAAACCCACAATTTACCCTTTTCCACCATGATGACCAATGAGAACCAAACAAAACCCAACGGAGACCCCAAAAAACGTCAAAAACACCCCAAACAAGAACGGCATCACCACCAAAACTGGAAGAAAATACCCCAAAACCATAGATCCACCCCAAAACCACCCTAAACCTACCTGATCTTCTCCAAAACCCACAATTTACCCTTTTCCAACACGATGACCAACGAGAACCCAACAGAACCCAACAGAGACCCCAAAAAACGTCAAAAACACCCAAAACAAGAACGGCATCACCACCAAAACTGGAAGAAAATCCCCCAAAACCATAGATCCACCCCAAAACCACCCTAAACCTACCTGATGTTCTCCAAAACCCACAATCCACACCTATTTAACATAATGACAAACAAGAACCCAACTAAACCTAATGGAGACCCCAAAACACGTAAAAAACACCACAAAAAATATCGGCATCACCCCCAAAACTGGAAGAAAATCCCCCAAAACCATAGATCCACCCCAAAACCACCCTAAACCTACCTGATGTTCTCCAAAACCCACAATTTACCCTTTTCCACCATGATAACCAACGAGAACCCAACAAAACCCAACGGAGACCCCAAAAAACGTCAAAAACACCCCAAACAAGAACGGCATAACAACCAAAACTGGAAGAAAATCCCCCAAAACCATAGATCCACCCCAAAGACAAACCTAAACCTACCTGATCTTCTCCAAAACCCACAATTTACCCTTTTCCAACACGATAACCAACGAGAACCCAACAGAACCCAACAGAGAACACAAAAAACGTCAAAAACACCCAAACAAGAGCGGCATCACCACCAAAACTGGAAGAGAATCCCTCAAAACCATAGATCCACCCCAAAACCACCCTAAACCTACCTGATCTTCTCCAAAAAACACAATTTACCCTTTTCCAACACGATGACCAACGAGAACCCAACAGAACCCAACAGAGACCCCAAAAAACGTCAAAAACACCCCAAACAAGAACGGCATCACCACCAAAACTGGAAGAAAATCCCCCAAAACCATAGATCCACCCCAAAACCACCCTAAACCTACCTGATCTTCTCCAAAACCCACAATCCACACCTATTTAACATAATGACAAACAAGAACCCAACAAAACCTAATGGAGACCCCAAAACACGTAAAAAAAAAAACAAAAAATATCGGCATCACCCCCAAAACTGGAGAAAATACGACAAAACCATAGATCCACCCCAAAACCACCCTAAACCTACCTGATGTTCTCCAAAACCCACAATTTACCCTTTTCCACCATGATAACCAACGAGAACCAAACAAAACACAAAGGAGACCCCAAAACACTTCAAATACACCCCAAAAAAGAACAGGATCACGCCAAAAAATAGAAGAAAACCCCAAATACCATAGATCCACCCCAAAGACACCCTAAACCTACCTGATGTTCTCCTAATCCCAAAGCACACTCCAAACCACCATAAAACACATTAGGAATTCAACGAAACGCAACGGAAACCCCAAAACACTTCAAAATCACCCGAAGAAAGGAGAGGATCACTACCCCAAAAAGAAGAAAACCCCAAATACCATGAATCCACGCGAAAACTCCCCCTAAACCTACCTGAAGTTCTCCAAAACCCACAATTTACACTTTTACAACACGATGACCAACGAGAACCCAACAAAACCCAACAGAGACCCCAAAAAACGTCAAAAACACCCCAAACAAGAACGGCATCACCCCCAAAACTGGAAGAAAATCCCCCAAAACCATAGATCCACCCTAAAACCACCCTAAACCTACCTGATGTTCTCCAAAAACCACAATTTAACCTTTTCCACCATGATGACAAACGAGAACCAAACAAAACCCAACGGAGACCCCAAAAAACGTCAAAAACACCCCAAACAAGAACGGCATCACCCCCAAAACTGGAAGAAAATCCGCCAAAACCATAGATCCACCCCAAAGACACCCTAAACCTACCTGATGTTCTCCAAAAACCACAATTTACTCTTTTCCAACACGATGACCAACGAGAACCCAACAGAACCCAACAGAGACCCCAAAAAACGTCAAAAACACCCCAAACAAGAACGGCATCACCACCAAAACTGGAAGAAAATACGCCAAAACCATAGATCCACCCCAAAACCACCCTAAACTTACCTGATGTTCTCCAAAACCCACAATCCACACCTATTTAAAATAATGACAAACAAGAACCCAACAAAACCTAATGGAGACACCAAAACACGTCAAAAACACCCCAAACAAGAACGGCATCACCCCCAAAACTGGAAGAAAATCGCCCAAAACCATAGATCCACCCCAAAGACACCCTAAACCTACCTGATGTTCTCCAAAAACCACAATTTACCCTTTTCCAACACGATGACCAACGAGAACCCAACAGAACCCAACAGAGACCCCAAAAAACGTCAAAAACACCCCAAACAAGAACGGCATCACCACCAAAACTGGAAGAAAATCCCCCCAAACCATAGATCCACCCCAAAACCACCCTAAACCTACCTGATGTTCTCCAAAACCCACAATCCACTCCTATTTAACATAATGACAAACAAGAACCCAACTAAACCTAATGGAGACCCCAAAACACGTAAAAAACACCCCAAAAAATATCGGCATCACCCCCAAAACTGGAAGAAAATACGCCAAAACCATAGATCCACCCCAAAGACACCCTAAACCTACCTGGTGTTCTCCAAAACCCACAATTTACCCTTTTCCAACACGATGACCAACGAGAACCCAACAGAACCCAACAGAGACCCCAAAAAACGTCAAAAACACCCCAAACAAGAACGGCATCACCACCAAAACTGGAAGAAAATCCCCCAAAACCATAGATCCACCCCAAAGACACCCTAAACCTACCTGATGTTCTCCAAAAACCACAATTTACCCTTTTCCAACACGATGACCAACGAGAACCCAACAGAACCCAACAGAGACCCCAAAAAACGTCAAAAACACCCCAAACAAGAACGGCATCACCCCCAAAACTGGAAGAAAATACGCCAAAACCATAGATCCACCCCAAAACCACCCTAAACCTACCTGATCTTCTCCAAAAAACACAATTTACCCTTTTCCAACACGATGACCAACGAGAACCCAACAGAACCCAACAGAGACCCCAAAAAACGTCAAAAACACCCCAAACAAGAACGGCATCACCACCAAAACTGGAAGAAAATCCCCCAAAACCATAGATCCACACCAAAACCACCCTAAACATACCTGATGTTCTCCAAAACCCACAATCCACTCCTATTTAACATAATGACAAACAAGAACCCAACAAAACCTAATGGAGACACCAAAACACTTCAAATACAGCCCAAAAAAGAACAGGATCACGCCAAAAAATAGAAGAAAACCCCAAATACCATAGATCCACCCCAAAGACACCCTAAACCTACCTGATGTTTTCCTAATCCCAAAGCACACTCCCAACCACCATAAAACACATTAGGAATTCAACGAAACGCAACGGAAACCCCAAAACACTTCAAAATCACCCGAAGAAAGGAGAGGATCACTCCCCCAAAAAGAAGAAAACCGCAAAAACCATGAATCCACGCGAAAACTCCCCCTAAACCTACCTGAAGTTCTCCAAAACCCACAATTTACACTTTTACAACACGATGACCAACGAGAACCAAACAGAACCCAACAGAGACCCCAAAAAACGTCAAAAACACCCCAAACAAGAACGGCATCACCCCCAAAACTGGAAGAAAATCCCCCAAAATCATAGATCCACCCCAAAACCACCCTAAACCTACCTGATCTTCTCCAAAACCCACAATTTACCCTTTTCCACCATGATGACCAATGAGAACCAAACAAAACCCAACGGAGACCCCAAAAAACGTCAAAAACACCCCAAACAAGAACGGCATCACCCCCAAAACTGGAAGAAAATACGCCAAAACCATAGATCCACCCCAAAACCACCCTAAACCTACCTGATGTTCTCCAAAACCCACAATTTACCCTTTTCCAACACGATGACCAATGAGAACCCAACAGAACCCAACAGAGACCCCAAAAAACGTCAAAAACACCCCAAACAAGAACGGCATCACCACCAAAACTGGAAGAAAATCCCCCAAAACCATAGATCCACCCCAAAACCACCCTAAACCTACCTGATGTTCTCCAAAACCCACAATCCACTCCTATTTAACATAATGACAAACAAGAACCCAACAAAACCTAATGGAGACCCCAAAACACGTAAAAAACACCACAAAAAATATCGGCATCACCCCCAAAACTGGAAGAAAATCCCCCAAAACCATAGATCCACCCCAAAACCACCCTAAACCTACCTGATGTTCTCCAAAACCCACAATTTACCCTTTTCCACCATGATAACCAACGAGAACCCAACAAAACCCAACGGAGACCCCAAAAAACGTCAAAAACACCCCAAACAAGAACGGCATCACCCCCAAAACTGGAAGAAAATCCCCCAAAACCATAGATCCACCCCAAAACCACCCTAAACCTACCTGATCTTCTCCAAAAAACACAATTTACTCTTTTCCAACACGATGACCAACGAGAACCCAACAGAACCCAACAGAGACCCCAAAAAACGTCAAAAACACCCCAAACAAGAACGGCATCACCCCCAAAACTGGAAGAAAATCCCCCAAAACCATAGATCCACCCCAAAGACACCCTAAACCTACCTGATCTTCTCCAAAAAACACAATTTACCCTTTTCCAACACGATGACCAACGAGAACCCAACAGAACCCAACAGAGATCCCAAAAAACGTCAAAAACACCCCAAACAAGAACGGCATCACCACCAAAACTGGAAGAAAATCCCCCAAAACCATAGATCCACCCCAAAACCACCCTAAACCTACCTGATGTTCTCCAAAACCCACAATCCACTCCTATTTAACATAATGACAAACAAGAACCCAACAAAACCTAATGGAGACCCCAAAACACGTAAAAAACACCCCAAAAAATATCGGCATCACCCCCAAAACTGGAAGAAAATACGCCAAAACCATAGATCCACCCCAAAACCACCCTAAACCTACCTGATGTTCTCCAAAACCCACAATTTACCCTTTTCCACCATGATAACCAACGAGAACCCAAGAAAACCCAACGGAAACCCCAAAAAACGTCAAAAACACCCCAAACAAGAACGGCATCACCCCCAAAACTGGAAGAAAATCCGCCAAAACCAAAATCCACCCCAAAACCACCCTAAACCTACCTGATGTTCTCCAAAAACCACAATTTACCCTTTTCCAACACGATGACCAACGAGAACCCAACAGAACCCAACAAAGACCCCAAAAAACGTCAAAAACACCCCAAACAAGAACGGTATCACCACCAAAACTGGAAGAAAATCCCCCAAAACCATAGATCCACCCCAAAACCACCCTAAAACTACCTGATGTTCTCCAAAACCCACAATCCACTCCTATTTAACATAATGACAAACAAGAACCCAACTAAACCTAATGGAGACCCCAAAACACGTAAAAAACACCCCAAAAAATATCGGCATCACCCCCAAAACTGGAAGAAAATACGCCAAAACCATATGTCCACCCCAAAACCACCCTAAACCTACCTGATGTTCTCCAAAACCCACAATTTATTCTTTTCCACCATGATAACCAACGAGAACCCAACAAAACCCAACGGAGACCCCAAAAAACGTCAAAAACACCCCAAACAAGAACGGCATCACCCCCAAAACTGGAAGAAAATACGCCAAAACCATAGATCCACCCCAAAACCACCCTAAACCTACCTGATCTTCTCCAAAAAACACAATTTACCCTTTTCCAACACGATGACCAACGAGAACCCAACAGAACCCAACAGAGACCCCAAAAAACGTAAAAAACACCCCAAACAAGAACGGCATCACCACCAAAACTGGAAGAAAATACACCAAAACCATAGATCCACCCCAAAACCACCCTAAACCTACCTGATGTTCTCCAAAACCCACAATCCACACCTATTTAACATAATGACAAACAAGAACCCAACAAAACCTAATGGAGACACCAAAACACTTCAAATACACCCCAAAAAAGAACAGGATCACGCCAAAAAATAGAAGAAAACCCCAAATACCATAGATCCACCCCAAAGACACCCTAAACCTACCTGATGTTCTCCTAATCCCAAAGCACACTCCCAACCACCATAAAACACATTAGGAATTCAACGAAACGCAACGGAAACCCCAAAACACTTCAAAATCACCCGAAGAAAGGAGAGGATCACTCCCCCAAAAAGAAGAAAACCCCAAATACCATGAATCCACGCGAAAACTCCCCCTAAACCTACCTGAAGTTCTCCAAAACCCACAATTTACACTTTTACAACACGATGACCAACGAGAACCCAACAGAACCCAACAAAGACCCCAAAAAACGTCAAAAACACCCCAAACAAGAACGGCATCACCACCAAAACTGGAAGAAAATCCCCCAAAACCATAGATCCACCCCAAAACCACCCTAAACCTACCTGATGTTCTCCAAAACCCACAATCCACTCCTATTTAACATAATGACAAACAAGAACCCAACTAAACCTAATGGAGACCCCAAAACACGTAAAAAACACCCCAAAAAATATCGGCATCACCCCCAAAACTGGAAGAAAATACGCCAAAACCATAGATCCACCCCAAAGACACCCTAAACCTACCTGATGTTCTCCAAAACCCACAATTTACCCTTTTCCAACACGATGACCAACGAGAACCCAACAGAACCCAACAGAGACCCCAAAAAACGTCAAAAACACCCCAAACAAGAACGGCATCACCACCAAAACTGGAAGAAAATCCCCCAAAACCATAGATCCACCCCAAAGACACCCTAAACCTACCTGATGTTCTCCAAAAACCACAATTTACCCTTTTCCAACACGATGACCAACGAGAACCCAACAGAACCCAACAGAGACCCCAAAAAACGTCAAGAACACCCCAAACAAGAACGGCATCACCCCCAAAACTGGAAGAAAATACGCCAAAACCATAGATCCACCCCAAAACCACCCTAAACCTACCTGATCTTCTCCAAAAAACACAATTTACCCTTTTCCAACACGATGACCAACGAGAACCCAACAGAACCCAACAGAGACCCCAAAAAACGTCAAAAACACCCCAAACAAGAACGGCATCACCACCAAAACTGGAAGAAAATACACCAAAACCATAGATCCACCCCAAAACCACCCTAAACCTACCTGATGTTCTCCAAAACCCACAATCCACACCTATTTAACATAATGACAAACAAGAACCCAACAAAACCTAATGGAGACACCAAAACACTTCAAATACAGCCCAAAAAAGAACAGGATCACGCCAAAAAATAGAAGAAAACCCCAAATACCATAGATCCACCCCAAAGACACCCTAAACCTACCTGATGTTTTCCTAATCCCAAAGCACACTCCCAACCACCATAAAACACATTAGGAATTCAACGAAACGCAACGGAAACCCCAAAACACTTCAAAATCACCCGAAGAAAGGAGAGGATCACTCCCCCAAAAAGAAGAAAACCCCAAAAACAATGAATCCACGCGAAAACTCCCCCTAAACCTACCTGAAGTTCTCCAAAACCCACAATTTACACTTTTACAACACGATGACCAACGAGAACCAAACAGAACCCAACAGAGACCCCAAAAAACGTCAAAAACACCCCAAACAAGAACGGCATCACCCCCAAAACTGGAAGAAAATCCCCCAAAATCATAGATCCACCCCAAAACCACCCTAAACCTACCTGATGTTCTCCAAAACCCACAATTTACCCTTTTCCAACACGATGACCAATGAGAACCAAACAAAACCCAACGGAGACCCCAAAAAACGTCAAAAACACCCCAAACAAGAACGGCATCACCCCCAAAACTGGAAGAAAATACGCCAAAACCATAGATCCACCCCAAAACCACCCTAAACCTACCTGATCTTCTCCAAAACCCACAATTTACCCTTTTCCAACACGATGACCAATGAGAACCCAACAGAACCCAACAGAGACCCCAAAAAACGTCAAAAACACCCCAAACAAGAACGGCATCACCACCAAAACTGGAAGAAAATCCCCCAAAACCATAGATCCACCCCAAAACCACCCTAAACCTACCTGATGTTCTCCAAAACCCACAATCCACTCCTATTTAACATAATGACAAACAAGAACCCAACAAAACCTAATGGAGACCCCAAAACACGTAAAAAACACCACAAAAAATATCGGCATCACCCCCAAAACTGGAAGAAAATCCCCCAAAACCATAGATCCACCCCAAAACCACCCTAAACCTACCTGATGTTCTCCAAAACCCACAATTTACCCTTTTCCACCATGATAACCAACGAGAACCCAACAAAACCCAACGGAGACCCCAAAAAACGTCAAAAACACCCCAAACAAGAACGGCATCACCCCCAAAACTGGAAGAAAATCCCCCAAAACCATAGATCCACCCCAAAACCACCCTAAACCTACCTGATCTTCTCCAAAAAACACAATTTACTCTTTTCCAACACGATGACCAACGAGAACCCAACAGAACCCAACAGAGACCCCAAAAAACGTCAAAAACACCCCAAACAAGAACGGCATCACCCCCAAAACTGGAAGAAAATCCCCCAAAACCATAGATCCACCCCAAAGACACCCTAAACCTACCTGATCTTCTCCAAAAAACACAATTTACCCTTTTCCAACACGATGACCAACGAGAACCCAACAGAACCCAACAGAGATCCCAAAAAACGTCAAAAACACCCCAAACAAGAACGGCATCACCACCAAAACTGGAAGAAAATCCCCCAAAACCATAGATCCACCCCAAAACCACCCTAAACCTACCTGATGTTCTCCAAAACCCACAATCCACTCCTATTTAACATAATGACAAACAAGAACCCAACAAAACCTAATGGAGACCCCAAAACACGTAAAAAACACCCCAAAAAATATCGGCATCACCCCCAAAACTGGAAGAAAATACGCCAAAACCATAGATCCACCCCAAAACCACCCTAAACCTACCTGATGTTCTCCAAAACCCACAATTTACCCTTTTCCACCATGATAAACAACGAGAACCCAAGAAAACCCAACGGAGACCCCAAAAAACGTCAAAAACACCCCAAACAAGAACGGCATCACCCCCAAAACTGGAAGAAAATCCGCCAAAACCATAGATCCACCCCAAAACCACCCTAAACCTACCTGATCTTCTCCAAAAAACACAATTTACCCTTTTCCAACACGATGACCAACGAGAACCCAACAGAACCCAACAGAGACCCCAAAAAACGTCAAAAACACCCCAAACAAGAACGGCATCACCACCAAAACTGGAAGAAAATACACCAAAACCATAGATCCACCCCAAAACCACCCTAAACCTACCTGATGTTCTCCAAAACCCACAATCCACACCTATTTAACATAATGACAAACAAGAACCCAACAAAACCTAATGGAGACACCAAAACACTTCAAATACACCCCAAAAAAGAACAGGATCACGCCAAAAAATAGAAGAAAACCCCAAATACCATAGATCCACCCCAAAGACACCCTAAACCTACCTGATGTTCTCCTAATCCCAAAGCACACTCCCAACCACCATAAAACACATTAGGAATTCAACGAAACGCAACGGAAACCCAAAACACTTCAAAATCACCCGAAGAAAGGAGAGGATCACTCCCCCAAAAAGAAGAAAACCCCAAATACCATGAATCCACGCGAAAACTCCCCCTAAACCTACCTGAAGTTCTCCAAAACCCACAATTTACACTTTTACAACACGATGACCAACGAGAACCCAACAGAACTCAACAAAGACCCCAAAAAACGTCAAAAACACCCCAAACAAGAACGGCATCACCACCAAAACTGGAAGAAAATCCCCCAAAACCATAGATCCACCCCAAAACCACCCTAAACCTACCTGATGTTCTCCAAAACCCACAATCCACTCCTATTTAACATAATGACAAACAAGAACCCAACTAAACCTAATGGAGACCCCAAAACACGTAAAAAACACCCCAAAAAATATCGGCATCACCCCCAAAACTGGAAGAAAATACGCCAAAACCATAGATCCACCCCAAAGACACCCTAAACCTACCTGATGTTCTCCAAAACCCACAATTTACCCTTTTCCAACACGATGACCAACGAGAACCCAACAGAACCCAACAGAGACCCCAAAAAACGTCAAAAACACCCCAAACAAGAACGGCATCACCACCAAAACTGGAAGAAAATCCCCCAAAATCATAGATCCACCCCAAAACCACCCTAAACCTACCTGATGTTCTCCAAAACCCACAATTTACCCTTTTCCACCATGATGACCAATGAGAACCAAACAAAACCCACGGAGACCCCAAAAAACGTCAAAAACACCCCAAACAAGAACGGCATCACCCCCAAAACTGGAAGAAAATACGCCAAAACCATAGATCCACCCCAAAACCACCCTAAACCTACCTGATCTTCTCCAAAACCCACAATTTACCCTTTTCCAACACGATGACCAACGAGAACCCAACAGAACCCAACAGAGACCCCAAAAAACGTCAAAAACACCCCAAACAAGAACGGCATCACCACCAAAACTGGAAGAAAATCCCCCAAAACCATAGATCCACCCCAAAACCACCCTAAACCTACCTGATGTTCTCCAAAACCCACAATCCACTCCTATTTAACATAATGACAAACAAGAACCCAACAAAACCTAATGGAGACCCCAAAACACGT
Source organism: Aythya ferina (assembly GCF_964211825.1). Taxonomy (NCBI): domain Eukaryota; kingdom Metazoa; phylum Chordata; class Aves; order Anseriformes; family Anatidae; genus Aythya; species Aythya ferina. The sequence goes on along the minus strand of NW_028181236.1, from coordinate 26,295 downwards.
AAAAAACACCACAAAAAATATCGGCATCACCCCCAAAACTGGAAGAAAATACGCCAAAACCATAGATCCACCCCAAAACCACCCTAAACCTACCTGATGTTCTCCAAAACCCACAATTTACCCTTTTCCACCATGATAACCAACGAGAACCCAAGAAAACCCAACGGAGACCCCAAAAAACGTCAAAAACACCCCAAACAAGAACGGCATCACCACCAAAACTGGAAGAAAATCCGCCAAAACCATAGATCCACCCCAAAACCACCCTAAACCTACCTGATGTTCTCCAAAAACCACAATTTACCCTTTTCCAACACGATGACCAACGAGAACCCAACAGAACCCAACAGAGACCCCAAAAAACGTCAAAAACACCCCAAACAAGAACGGCATCACCACCAAAACTGGAAGAAAATCCCCCAAAACCATAGATCCACCCCAAAACCACCCTAAAACTACCTGATGTTCTCCAAAACCCACAATCCACTCCTATTTAACATAATGACAAACAAGAACCCAACTAAACCTAATGGAGACCCCAAAACACGTAAAAAACACCCCAAAAAATATCGGCATCACCCCCAAAACTGGAAGAAAATACGCCAAAACCATAGATCCACCCCAAAACCACCCTAAACCTACCTGATGTTCTCCAAAACCCACAATTTATTCTTTTCCACCATGATAACCAACGAGAACCCAACAAAACCCAACGGAGACCCCAAAAAACGTCAAAAACACCCCAAACAAGAACGGCATCACCCCCAAAACTGGAAGAAAATCCCCCAAAACCATAGATCCACCCCAAAACCACCCTAAACCTACCTGATCTTCTCCAAAAAACACAATTTACCCTTTTCCAACACGATGACCAACGAGAACCCAACAGAACCCAACAGAGACCCCAAAAAACGTCAAAAACACCCCAAACAAGAACGGCATCACCACCAAAACTGGAAGAAAATACACCAAAACCATAGATCCACCCCAAAACCACCCTAAACCTACCTGATGTTCTCCAAAACCCACAATCCACACCTATTTAACATAATGACAAACAAGAACCCAACAAAACCTAATGGAGACACCAAAACACTTCAAATACACCCCAAAAAAGAACAGGATCACGCCAAAAAATAGAAGAAAACCCCAAATACCATAGATCCACCCCAAAGACACCCTAAACCTACCTGATGTTCTCCTAATCCCAAAGCACACTCCCAACCACCATAAAACACATTAGGAATTCAACGAAACGCAACGGAAACCCCAAAACACTTCAAAATCACCCGAAGAAAGGAGAGGATCACTCCCCCAAAAAGAAGAAAACCCCAAATACCATGAATCCACGCGAAAACTCCCCCTAAACCTACCTGAAGTTCTCCAAAACCCACAATTTACACTTTTACAACACGATGACCAACGAGAACCCAACAGAACTCAACAAAGACCCCAAAAAACGTCAAAAACACCCCAAACAAGAACGGCATCACCACCAAAACTGGAAGAAAATCCCCCAAAACCATAGATCCACCCCAAAACCACCCTAAACCTACCTGATGTTCTCCAAAACCCACAATCCACTCCTATTTAACATAATGACAAACAAGAACCCAACTAAACCTAATGGAGACCCCAAAACACGTAAAAAACACCCCAAAAAATATCGGCATCACCCCCAAAACTGGAAGAAAATACGCCAAAACCATAGATCCACCCCAAAGACACCCTAAACTACCTGATGTTCTCCAAAACCCACAATTTACCCTTTTCCAACACGATGACCAACGAGAACCCAACAGAACCCAACAGAGACCCCAAAAACGTCAAAAACACCCCAAACAAGAACGGCATCACCACCAAAACTGGAAGAAAATCCCCCAAAATCATAGATCCACCCCAAAACCACCCTAAACCTACCTGATGTTCTCCAAAACCCACAATTTACCCTTTTCCACCATGATGACCAATGAGAACCAAACAAAACCCAACGGAGACCCCAAAAAACGTCAAAAACACCCCAAACAAGAACGGCATCACCCCCAAAACTGGAAGAAAATACGCCAAAACCATAGATCCACCCCAAAACCACCCTAAACCTACCTGATCTTCTCCAAAACCCACAATTTACCCTTTTCCAACACGATGACCAACGAGACCCAACAGAACCCAACAGAGACCCCAAAAAACGTCAAAAACACCCCAAACAAGAACGGCATCACCACCAAAACTGGAAGAAAATCCCCCAAAACCATAGATCCACCCCAAAACCACCCTAAACCTACCTGATGTTCTCCAAAACCCACAATCCACTCCTATTTAACATAATGACAAACAAGAACCCAACAAAACCTAATGGAGACCCCAAAACACGTAAAAAACACCACAAAAAATATCGGCATCACCCCCAAAACTGGAAGAAAATACGCCAAAACCATAGATCCACCCCAAAACCACCCTAAACCTACCTGATGTTCTCCAAAACCCACAATTTACCCTTTTCCACCATGATAACCAACGAGAACCCAAGAAAACCCAACGGAGACCCCAAAAAACGTCAAAAACACCCCAAACAAGAACGGCATCACCACCAAAACTGGAAGAAAATCCGCCAAAACCATAGATCCACCCCAAAACCACCCTAAACCTACCTGATGTTCTCCAAAACCACAATTTACCCTTTTCCAACACGATGACCAACGAGAACCCAACAGAACCCAACAGAGACCCCAAAAAACGTCAAAAACACCCCAAACAAGAACGGCATCACCACCAAAACTGGAAGAAAATCCCCCAAAACCATAGATCCACCCCAAAACCACCCTAAAACTACCTGATGTTCTCCAAAACCCACAATCCACTCCTATTTAACATAATGACAAACAAGAACCCAACTAAACCTAATGGAGACCCCAAAACACGTAAAAAACACCCCAAAAAATATCGGCATCACCCCCAAAACTGGAAGAAAATACGCCAAAACCATAGATCCACCCCAAAACCACCCTAAACCTACCTGATGTTCTCCAAAACCCACAATTTATTCTTTTCCACCATGATAACCAACGAGAACCCAACAAAACCCAACGGAGACCCCAAAAAACGTCAAAAACACCCCAAACAAGAACGGCATCACCCCCAAAACTGGAAGAAAATCCCCCAAAACCATAGATCCACCCCAAAACCACCCTAAACCTACCTGATCTTCTCCAAAAAACACAATTTACCCTTTTCCAACACGATGACCAACGAGAACCCAACAGAACCCAACAGAGATCCCAAAAAACGTAAAAAACACCCCAAACAAGAACGGCATCACCACCAAAACTGGAAGAAAATACACCAAAACCATAGATCCACCCCAAAACCACCCTAAACCTACCTGATGTTCTCCAAAAACCCACAATCCACACCTATTTAACATAATGACAAACAAGAACCCAACAAAACATAATGGAGACACCAAAACACTTCAAATACACCCCAAAAAAGAACAGGATCACGCCAAAAAATAGAAGAAAACCCCAAATACCATAGATCCACCCCAAAGACACCCTAAACCTACCTGATGTTCTCCTAATCCCAAAGCACACTCCCAACCACCATAAAACACATTAGGAATTCAACGAAACGCAACGGAAACCCCAAAACACTTCAAAATCACCCGAAGAAAGGAGAGGATCACTCCCCAAAAAGAAGAAAACCCCAAATACCATGAATCCACGCGAAAACTCCCCCTAAACCTACCTGAAGTTCTCCAAAACCCACAATTTACACTTTTACAACACGATGACCAACGAGAACCCAACAGAACCCAACAAAGACCCCAAAAAACGTCAAAAACACCCCAAACAAGAACGGCATCACCACCAAAACTGGAAGAAAATCCCCCAAAACCATAGATCCACCCCAAAACCACCCTAAACCTACCTGATGTTCTCCAAAACCCACAATCCACTCCTATTTAACATAATGACAAACAAGAACCCAACTAAACCTAATGGAGACCCCAAAACACGTAAAAAACACCCCAAAAAATATCGGCATCACCCCCAAAACTGGAAGAAAATACGCCAAAACCATAGATCCACCCCAAAGACACCCTAAACCTACCTGATGTTCTCCAAAAACCACAATTTACCCTTTTCCAACACGATGACCAACGAGAAACCCAACAGAACCCAACAGAGACCCCAAAAAACGTCAAAAACACCCCAAACAAGAACGGCATCACCACCAAAACTGGAAGAAAATCCCCCAAAACCATAGATCCACCCCAAAGACACCCTAAACCTACCTGATGTTCTCCAAAACCCACAATTTACCCTTTTCCAACACGATGACCAACGAGAACCCAACAGAACCCAACAGAGACCCCAAAAAACGTCAAGAACACCCCAAACAAGAACGGCATCACCCCCAAAACTGGAAGAAAATACGCCAAAACCATAGATCCACCCCAAAACCACCCTAAACCTACCTGATCTTCTCCAAAAAACACAATTTACCCTTTTCCAACACGATGACCAACGAGAACCCAACAGAACCCAACAGAGACCCCAAAAAACGTCAAAAACACCCCAAACAAGAACGGCATCACCACCAAAACTGGAAGAAAATACACCAAAACCATAGATCCACCCCAAAACCACCCTAAACCTACCTGATGTTCTCCAAAACCCACAATCCACACCTATTTAACATAATGACAAACAAGAACCCAACAAAACCTAATGGAGACACCAAAACACTTCAAATACAGCCCAAAAAAGAACAGGATCACGCCAAAGAATAGAAGAAAACCCCAAATACCATAGATCCACGCCAAAGACACCCTAAACCTACCTGATGTTTTCCTAATCCCAAAGCACACTCCCAACCACCATAAAACACATTAGGAATTCAACGAAACGCAACGGAAACCCCAAAACACTTCAAAATCACCCGAAGAAAGGAGAGGATCACTCCCCCAAAAAGAAGAAAACCCCAAAAACAATGAATCCACGCGAAAACTCCCCCTAAACCTACCTGAAGTTCTCCAAAACCCACAATTTACACTTTTACAACACGATGACCAACGAGAACCAAACAGAACCCAACAGAGACCCCAAAAAACGTCAAAAACACCCCAAACAAGAACGGCATCACCCCCAAAACTGGAAGAAAATCCCCAAAATCATAGATCCACCCCAAAACCACCCTAAACCTACCTGATGTTCTCCAAAACCCACAATTTACCCTTTTCCACCATGATGACCAATGAGAACCAAACAAAACCCAACGGAGACCCCAAAAAACGTCAAAAACACCCCAAACAAGAACGGCATCACCCCCAAAACTGGAAGAAAATACGCCAAAACCATAGATCCACCCCAAAACCACCCTAAACCTACCTGATCTTCTCCAAAACCCACAATTTACCCTTTTCCAACACGATGACCAACGAGAACCCAACAGAACCCAACAGAGACCCAAAAAACGTCAAAAACACCCCAAACAAGAACGGCATCACCCCCAAAACTGGAAGAAAATCCCCCAAAATCATAGATCCACCCCAAAACCACCCTAAACCTACCTGATGTTCTCCAAAACCCACAATTTACCCTTTTCCACCATGATGACCAATGAGAACCAAACAAAACCCAACGGAGACCCCAAAAAACGTCAAAACACCCCAAACAAGAACGGCATCACCCCCAAAACTGGAAGAAAATACGCCAAAACCATAGATCCACCCCAAAACCACCCTAAACCTACCTGATGTTCTCCAAAACCCACAATTTACCCTTTTCCAACACGATGACCAACGAGAACCCAACAGAACCCAACAGAGACCCCAAAAAACGTCAAAAACACCCCAAACAAGAACGGCATCACCACCAAAACTGGAAGAAAATCCCCCAAAACCATAGATCCACCCCAAAACCACCCTAAACCTACCTGATGTTCTCCAAAACCCACAATCCACTCCTATTTAACATAATGACAAACAAGAACCCAACAAAACCTAATGGAGACCCCAAAACACGTAAAAAACACCACAAAAAATATCGGCATCACCCCCAAAACTGGAAGAAAATACGCCAAAACCATAGATCCACCCCAAAACCACCCTAAACCTACCTGATGTTCTCCAAAACCCACAATTTACCCTTTTCTACCATGATAACCAACGAGAACCCAACAAAACCCAACGGAGACCCCAAAAAACGTCAAAAACACCCCAAACAAGAACGGCATCACCCCCAAAACTGGAAGAAAATCCGCCAAAACCATAGATCCACCCCAAAACCACCCTAAACCTACCTGATGTTCTCCAAAAAACACAATTTACTCTTTTCCAACACGATGACCAACGAGAACCCAACAGAACCCAACAGAGACCCCAAAAAACGTCAAAAACACCCCAAACAAGAACGGCATCACCCCCAAAACTGGAAGAAAATCCCCCAAAACCATAGATCCACCCCAAAGACACCCTAAACCTACCTGATCTTCTCCAAAAAACACAATTTACCCTTTTCCAACACGATGACCAACGAGAACCCAACAGAACCCAACAGAGATCCCAAAAAACGTCAAAAACACCCCAAACAAGAACGGCATCACCCCCAAAACTGGAAGAAAATCCCCCAAAACCATAGATCCACCCCAAAGACACCCTAAACCTACCTGATCTTCTCCAAAAAACACAATTTACCCTTTTCCAACACGATGACCAACGAGAACCCAACAGAACCCAACAGAGATCCCAAAAAACGTCAAAAACACCCCAAACAAGAACGGCATCACCACCAAAACTGGAAGAAAATCCCCCAAAACCATAGATCCACACCAAAACCACCCTAAACCTACCTGATGTTCTCCAAAACCCACAATCCACTCCTATTTAACATAATGACAAACAAGAACCCAACAAAACCTAATGGAGACCCCAAAACACGTCAAAAACACCCCAAAAAATATCGGCATCACCCCCAAAACTGGAAGAAAATACGCCAAAACCATAGATCCACCCCAAAACCACCCTAAACCTACCTGATGTTCTCCAAAACCCACAATTTACCCTTTTCCACCATGATAACCAACGAGAACCCAAGAAAACCCAACGGAGACCCCAAAAAACGTCAAAAACACCCCAAACAAGAACGGCATCACCACCAAAACTGGAAGAAAATCCCCCAAAACCATAGATCCACCCCAAAGACACCCTAAACCTACCTGATGTTCTCCAAAAACCACAATTTACCCTTTTCCAACACGATGACCAACGAGAACCCAACAGAACCCAACAGAGATCCCAAAAAACGTCAAAAACACCCCAAACAAGAACGGCATCACCACCAAAACTGGAAGAAAATCCCCCAAAACCATAGATCCACCCCAAAACCACCCTAAAACTACCTGATGTTCTCCAAAACCCACAATCCACTCCTATTTAACATAATGACAAACAAGAACCCAACTAAACCTAATGGAGACCCCAAAACACGTAAAAAACACCTCAAAAAATATCGGCATCACCCCCAAAACTGGAAGAAAATACTCCAAAACCATAGATCCACCCCAAAACCACCCTAAACCTACCTGATGTTCTCCAAAACCCACAATTTATTCTTTTCCACCATGATAACCAACGAGAACCCAACAAAACCCAACGGAGACCCCAAAAAACGTCAAAAACACCCCAAACAAGAACGGCATCACCCCCAAAACTGGAAGAAAATCCGCCAAAACCATAGATCCACCCCAAAACCACCCTAAACCTACCTGATCTTCTCCAAAAAACACAATTTACCCTTTTCCAACACGATGACCAACGAGAACCCAACAGAACCCAACAGAGACCCCAAAAAACGTCAAAAACACCCCAAACAAGAACGGCATCACCACCAAAACTGGAAGAAAATACACCAAAACCATAGATCCACCCCAAAACCACCCTAAACCTACCTGATGTTCTCCAAAACCCACAATCCACACCTATTTAACATAATGACAAACAAGAACCCAACAAAACCTAATGGAGACACCAAAACACTTCAAATACAGCCCAAAAAAAGAACAGGATCACGCCAAAAAATAGAAGAAAACCCCAAATACCATAGATCCACCCCAAAGACACCCTAAACCTTCCTGATGTTTTCCTAATCCCAAAGCACACTCCCAACCACCATAAAACACATTAGGAATTCAACGAAACGCAACGGAAACCCCAAAACACTTCAAAATCACCCGAAGAAAGGAGAGGATCACTCCCCCAAAAAGAAGAAAACCCCAAATACCATGAATCCACGCGAAAACTCCCCCTAAACCTACCTGAAGTTCTCCAAAACCCACAATTTACACTTTTACAACACGATGACCAACGAGAACCCAACAGAACCCAACAGAGACCCCAAAAAACGTCAAAAACACCCCAAACAAGAACGGCATCACCACCAAAACTGGAAGAAAATCCCCCAAAACCATAGATCCACCCCAAAACCACCCTAAAACTACCTGATGTTCTCCAAAACCCACAATTTACCCTTTTCCACCATGATAACCAACGAGAACCCAACAAAACCCAACGGAGACCCCAAAAAACGTCAAAAACACCCCAAACAAGAACGGCATCACCACCAAAACTGGAAGAAAATCCCCCAAAACCATAGATCCACCCCAAAGACACCCTAAACCTACCTGATGTTCTCCAAAAACCACAATTTACCCTTTTCCAACACGATGACCAACGAGAACCCAACAGAACCCAACAGAGACCCCAAAAAACGTCAAAAACACCCCAAACAAGAACGGCATCACCACCAAAACTGGAAGAAAATCCCCCAAAACCATAGATCCACCCCAAAACCACCCTAAAACTACCTGATGTTCTCCAAAACCCACAATCCACTCCTATTTAACATAATGACAAACAAGAACCCAACAAAACCTAATGGAGACCACAAAACACGTCAAAAACACCCCAAAAAATATCGGCATCACCCCCAAAACTGGAAGAAAATACGCCAAAACCATAGATCCACCCCAAAACCACCCTAAACCTACCTGATGTTCTCCAAAACCCACAATCCACACCTATTTGACATAATGACAAACAAGAACCCAACAAAACCTAATGGACACACCAAAACACGTCAAAAACACCCCAAACAAGAACGGCATCACCCCCAAAACGGGAAGAAAATACACCAAATCCATAGATCCACCCAAAACCACCCTAAACCTACCTGATGTTCTCCAAAACCCACAATTTACCCTTTTCCACCATGATGACCAACGAGAACCAAACAAAACCCAACGGAGACCCCAAAACACTTCAAATACACCCCCAAAAAGAACAGGATCACGCCAAAAAATAGAAGAAAACCCCAAATACCATAGATCCACCCCAAAGACACCCTAAACCTACCTGATGTTCTCCTAATCCCAAAGCACACTCCAAACCACCATAAAACACATTAGGAATTCAACGAAACGCAACGGAAACCCCAAAACACTTCAAAATCACCCGAAGAAAGGAGAGGATCACTCCCCCAAAAAGAAGAAAACCCCAAATACCATGAATCCACGCGAAAACTCCCCTAAACCTACCTGAAGTTCTCCAAAACCCACAATTTACACTTTTACAACACGATGACCAACGAGAACCCAACAAAACCAAACAGAGACCACAAAAACCTTAAAAAATAACCCAAACAAGAATGGCATCACCCCCAAAACTGGAAGAAAACCCCCAAAACAATAGATCCACCCCAAAGACACCCTAAACCTACCTGATCTTCTCCAAAAACCACAATTTACCCTTTTCCAACACGATGACCAACGAGAACCCAACAGAACCCAACAGAGATCCCAAAAAACGTCAAAAACACCCCAAACAAGAACGGCATCACCACCAAAACTGGAAGAAAATCCCCCAAAACCATAGATCCACCCCAAAAACACCCTAAAACTACCTGATTTTCTCCAAAACCCACAATCCACTCCTATTTAACATAATGACAAACAAGAACCCAACAAAACCTAATGGAGACCCCAAAACACGTAAAAAACACCACAAAAAATATCGGCATCACCCCCAAAACTGGAAGAAAATACGCCAAAACCATAGATCCACCCCAAAACCACCCTAAACCTACCTGATGTTCTCCAAACCCACAATTTACCCTTTTCCACCATGATAACCAACGAGAACCCAACAAAACCCAACGGAGACCCCAAAAAACGTCAAAAACACCCCAAACAAGAACGGCATCACCCCCAAAACTGGAAGAAAATCCCCCAAAACCATAGATCCACCCCAAAGACACCCTAAACCTACCTGATGTTCTCCAAAACCCACAATCCACACCTATTTAACATAATGACAAACAAGAACCCAACAAAACCTAATGGAGACACCAAAACACGTCAAAAACACCCCAAACAAGAACGGCATCACCCCCAAAACTGGAAGAAAATACCCCAAAACCATAGATCCACCCCAAAACCACCCTAAACCTACCTGATCTTCTCCAAAAAACACAATTTACCCTTTTCCAACACGATGACCAACGAGAACCCAACAGAACCCAACAGAGACCCCAAAAAACGTCAAAAACACCCCAAACAAGAACGGCATCACCACCAAAACTGGAAGAAAATCCCCCAAAACCATAGATCCACCCCAAACCACCCTAAACCTACCTGATGTTCTCCAAAACCCACAATCCACACCTATTTAACATAATGACAAACAAGAACCCAACAAAACCTAATAGAGACACCAAAAACACGTCAAAAACACCCCAAACAAGAACGGCATCACCACCAAAAACTGGAAGAAAATCCCCCAAAACCATAGATCCACCCCAAAACCACCCTAAAACTACCTGATGTTCTCCAAAACCACAATCCACTCCTATTTAACATAATGACAAACAAGAACCCAACAAAACCTAATGGAGACCCCAAAACACGTAAAAAACACCCCAAAAAATATCGGCATCACCCCCAAAACTGGAAGAATATACGCCAAAACCATAGATCCACCCCAAAACCACCCTAAACCTACCTGATGTTCTCCAAAACCCACAATTTACCCTTTTCCACCATGATAACCAACGAGAACCCAACAAAACCCAACGGAGACCCAAAAAACGTCAAAAACACCCCAAACAAGAACGGCATCACCCCCAAAACTGGAAGAAAATCTCCCCAAAACCATAGATCCACCCCAAAACCACCCTAAACCTACCTGATCTTCTCCAAAAACCACAATTTACACTTTTCCAACACGATGACCAACGAGAACCCAACAGAACCCTACAGAGACCCCAAAAAACGTCAAAAACACCCCAAACAAGAACGGCATCACCCCCAAAACTGGAAGAAAATCCCCAAAAACCATAGATCCACCCCAAAACCACCCTAAACCTACCTGATGTTCTCCAAAACCCACAATTTACCCTTTTCCACCATGATGACCAACGAGAACCAAACAAAACCCAACGGAGACCCCAAAACACTTCAAATACACCCCAAAAAAGAACAGGATCACGCCAAAAAATAGAAGAAAACCCCAAATACCATAGATCCACCCCAAAGACACCCTAAACCTACCTGATGTTCTCCTAATCCCAAAGCACACTCCAAACCACCATAAAACACATTAGGAATTCAACGAAACGCAACGGAAACCCCAAAACACTTCAAAATCACCCGAAGAAAGGAGAGGATCACTCCCCCAAAAAGAAGAAAACCCCAAATACCATGAATCCACGCGAAAACTCCCCCTAAACCTACCTGAAGTTCTCCAAAACCCACAATTTACCCTTTTACAACACGATGACCAACGAGAACCCAACAGAACCCAACAGAGACCCCAAAAAACGTCAAAAACACCCCAAACAAGAACGGCATCACCACCAAAACTGGAAGAAAATCCCCCAAAACCATAGATCCACCCCAAAGACACCCTAAACCTACCTGATGTTCTCCAAAACCACAATTTACCCTTTTCCAACACGATGACCAACGAGAACCCAACAGAACCCAACAGAGACCCCAATAAACGTCAAAAACACCCCAAACAAGAACGGCATCACCACCAAAACTGGAAGAAAATACCCAAAACCATAGATCCACCCCAAAACCACCCTAAACCTACCTGATGTTCTCCAAAACCCACAATCCACACCTATTTAACATAATGAAAAACAAGAACCCAACAAAAACTAATGGAGACACCAAAACACGTAAAAAACACCCCAAACAAGAACGGCATCACCACCAAAACTGGAAGAAAATACCCCAAAACCATAGATCCAACCCAAAGACACCCTAAACCTACCTGATGTTCTCCAAAAAACACAATTTACCCTTTTCCAACACGATGACCAACGAGAACCCAACAGAACCCAACAGAGACCCCAAAAAACGTCAAAAACACCCCAAACAAGAACGGCATCACCACCAAAAACTGGAAGAAAATCCCCCAAAACCATAGATCCACCCCAAAACCACCCTAAAACTACCTGATGTCTCCAAAACCCACAATCCACACCTATTTAACATAATGACAAACAAGAACCAGACAAAACCTAATGGAGACCCCAAAACACGTAAAAAACACCCCAAAAAATATCGGCATCACCCCCAAAACTGGAAGAAAATACGCCAAAACCATAGATCCACCCCAAAACCACCCTAAACCTACCTGATCTTCTCCAAAAACCACAATTTACCCTTTTCCACCATGATAACCAACGAGAACCCAACAAAACCCAACGGAGACCCCAAAAAACGTCAAAAACACCCCAAACAAGAACGGCATCACCACCAAAACTGGAAGAAAATCCCCCAAAACCATAGATCCACCCCAAAGACACCCTAAACCTACCTGATGTTCTCCAAAAACCACAATTTACCCTTTTCCAACACGATGACCAACGAGAACCCAACAGAACCCAACAGAGATCCCAAAAAACGTCAAACACACCCCAAACAAGAACGGCATCACCACCAAAACTGGAAGAAAATCCCCCAAAACCATAGATCCACCCCAAAGACACCCTAAACCTACCTGATGTTCTCCAAAAACCACAATTTACCCTTTTCCAACACGATGACCAACGAGAACCCAACAGAACCCAACAGAGACCCCAAAAAACGTCAAAAACACCCCAAACAAGAACGGCATCACCACCAAAACTGGAAGAAAATACACCAAAACCATAGATCCACCCCAAAACCACCCTAAACCTACCTGATGTTCTCCAAAACCCACAATTTACCCTTTTCCACCATGATGACCAACGAGAACCAAACAAAACCCAACGGAGACCCCAAAACACTTCAAATACACCCCAAAAAAGAACAGGATCACGCCAAAAAAATAGAAGAAAACCCCAAATACCATAGATCCACCCCAAAGACACCCTAAACCTACCTGATGTTCTCCTAATCCCAAAGCACGCTCCAAACCACCATAAAACACATTAGGAATTCAACGAAACGCAACGGAAACCCCAAAACATTTCAAAATCACCCGAAGAAAGGAGAGGATCACTCCCCCAAAAAGAAGAAAACACCAAATACCATGAATCCACGCGAAAACTCCCTCTAAACCTACCTGATGTTCTCCAAAAAACACAATTTACACTTTTACAACACGATGACCAACGAGAACCCAACAGAACCCAACAGAGATCCCAAAAAACGTCAAAAACACACCAAACAAGAACGGCATCACCACCAAAACTGGAAGAAAATCCCCCAAAACCATAGATCCACCCCAAAGACACCCTAAACCTACCTGATGTTCTCCAAAAACCACAATTTACCCTTTTCCAACACGATGACCAACGAGAACCCAACAGAACCCAACAGAGACCCCAAAAAACGTCAAAAACACCCCAAACAAGAACGGCATCACCACCAAAACTGGAAGAAAATCCCCCAAAACCATAGATCCACCCCAAAACCACCCTAAACCTACCTGATGTTCTCCAAAACCCACAATTTACCCTTTTCCAACACGATGACCAACGAGAACCCAACAGAACCCAACAGAGACCCCAAAAAACGTCAAAAACACCACAAACAAGAACGGCATCACCACCAAAACTGGAAGAAAATCCCCCAAAACCATAGATCCACCCCAAAGACACCCTAAACCTACCTGATGTTCTCCAAAAACCACAATTTACCCTTTTCCAACACGATGACCAACGAGAACCCAACAGAACCCAACAGAGACCCCAAAAAACGTCAAAAACACCCCAAACAAGAACGGCATCACCACCAAAACTGGAAGAAAATCCCCCCAAACCATAGATCCACCCCAAAACCACCCTAAACCTACCTGATCTTCTCCAAAAAACACAATTTACCCTTTTCCAACACGATGACCAACGAGAACCCAACAGAACCCAACAGAGACCCCAAAAAACGTCAAAAACACCCCAAACAAGAACGGCATCACCACCAAAACTGGAAGAAAATACACCAAAACCATAGATCCACACCAAAACCACCCTAAACCTACCTGATGTTCTCCAAAACCCACAATCCACACCTATTTAACATAATGACAAACAAGAACCCAACAAAACCTAATGGAGACACCAAAACACTTCAAATACAGCCCAAAAAAGAACAGGATCACGCCAAAAAATAGAAGAAAACCCCAAATACCATAGATCCACCCCAAAGACACCCTAAACCTACCTGATGTTTTCCTAATCCCAAAGCACACTCCCAACCACCATAAAACACATTAGGAATTCAACGAAACGCAACGGAAACCACAAAACACTTCAAAATCACACGAAGAAAGGAGAGGATCACTCCCCCAAAAAGAAGAAAACCGCAAAAACAATGAATCCACGCGAAAACTCCCCCTAAACCTACCTGAAGTTCTCCAAAACCCACAATTTACACTTTTACAACACGATGACCAACGAGAACCCAACAGAACCCAACAGAGACCCCAAAAAACGTCAAAAACACCCCAAACAAGAACGGCATCACCCCCAAAACTGGAAGAAAATCCCCCAAAATCATAGATCCACCCCAAAACCACCCTAAACCTACCTGATGTTCTCCAAAACCCACAATTTACCCTTTTCCACCATGATGACCAATGAGAACCAAACAAAACCCAACGGAGACCCCAAAAAACGTCAAAAACACCCCAAACAAGAACGGCATCACCCCCAAAACTGGAAGAAAATCCCCCAAAACCATAGATCCACCCCAAAACCACCCTAAACCTACCTGATGTTCTCCAAAACCCACAATTTACCCTTTTCCAACACGATGACCAATGAGAACCCAACAGAACCCAACAGAGACCCCAAAAAACGTCAAAAACACCCCAAACAAGAACGGCATCACCACCAAAACTGGAAGAAAATCCCCCAAAACCATAGATCCACCCCAAAACCACCCTAAACCTACCCGATGTTCTCCAAAACCCACAATCCACTCCTATTTAACATAATGACAAACAAGAACCCAACAAAACCTAATGGAGACCCCAAAACACGTAAAAAACACCACAAAAAATATCGGCATCACCCCCAAAACTGGAAGAAAATCCCCCAAAACCATAGATCCACCCCAAAACCACCCTAAAACTACCTGATGTTCTCCAAAACCCACAATTTACCCTTTTCCACCATGATAACCAACGAGAACCCAACAAAACCCAACGGAGACCCCAAAACACTTCAAATACACCCCAAAAAAGAACAGGATCACGCCAAAAAATAGAAGAAAACCCCAAATACCATAGATCCACCCCAAAGACACCCTAAACCTACCTGATCTTCTCCAAAAACCACAATTTACCCTTTTCCAACACGATGACCAACGAGAACCCAACAGAACCCAACAGAGACCCCAAAAAACATCAAAAACACCCCAAACAAGAACGGCATCACCACCAAAACTGGAAGAAAATCCCCCAAAACCATAGATCCACCCCAAAACCACCCTAAACCTACCTGATCTTCTCCAAAACCCACAATCCACACCTATTTAACATAATGACAAACAAGAACCCAACAAAACCTAATGGAGACACCAAAACACGTCAAAAACACCCCAAACAAGAACGGCATCACCACCAAAACTGGAAGAAAATCCCCCAAAACCATAGATCCACCCCAAAGACACCCTAAACCTACCTGATGTTCTCCAAAACCCACAATCCACTCCTATTTAACATAATGACAAACAAGAACCCAACTAAACCTAATGGAGACCCCAAAACACGTAAAAAACACCCCAAAAAATATCGGCATCACCCCCAAAACTGGAAGAAAATCCCCCAAAACTATAGATCCACCCCAAAACCACCCTAAACCTACCTGATGTTCTCCAGAACCCACAATTTACCCTTTTCCACCATGATAACCAACGAGAACCCAACAAAACCCAACGGAGACCCCAAAAAACGTCAAAAACACCCCAAACAAGAACGGCATCACCCCCAAAACTGGAAGAAAATCCCCCAAAACCATAGACCCACCCCAAAACCACCCTAAACCTACCTGATCTTCTCCAAAAACCACAATTTACCCTTTTCCAACACGATGACCAACGAGAACCCAACAGAACCCAACAGAGACCCCAAAAAACGTCAAAAACACCCCAAACAAGAACGGCATCACCACCAAAACTGGAAGAAAATCCGCCAAAACCATAGATCCACCCCAAAACCACCCTAAACCTACCTGATGTTCTCCAAAACCCACAATCCACACCTATTTGACATAATGACAAACAAGAACCCAACAAAACCTAATGGACACACCAAAACACGTCAAAAACACCCCAAACAAGAACGGCATCACCACCAAAACTGGAAGAAAATACACCAAATCCATAGATCCACCCCAAAACCACCCTAAACCTACCTGGTGTTCTCCAAAACCCACAATTTACCCTTTTCCACCATGATGACCAACGAGAACCAAACAAAACCCAACGGAGACCCCAAAACACTTCAAATACACCCCAAAAAAGAACAGGATCACGCCAAAAACTAGAAGAAAACCCCAAATACCATAGATCCACCCCAAAGACACCCTAAACCTACCTGATGTTCTCCTAATCCCAAAGCACACTCCAAACCACCATAAAACACATTAGGAATTCAACGAAACGCAACGGAAACCCCAAAACACTTCAAAATCACCCGAAGAAAGGAGAGGATCACTCCCCCAAAAAGAAGAAAACCCCAAATACCATGAATCCACGCGAAAACTCCCCCTAAACCTACCTGAAGTTCTCCAAAACCCACAATTTACACTTTTACAACACGATGACCAACGAGAACCCAACAAAACCAAACAGAGACCACAAAAACCTTAAAAAATACCCCAAACAAGAATGGCATCACCCCCAAAACTGGAAGAAAACCCCCAAAACCATAGATCCACCCCAAAGAAACCCTAAACCTACCTGATGTTCTCCAAAAACCACAATTTACCCTTTTCCAACACGATGACCAACGAGAACCCAACAGAACCAAACAGAGATCCCAAAAAACGTCAAAAACACCCCAAACAAGAACGGCATCACCACCAAAACTGGAAGAAAATCCCCCAAAACCATAGATCCACCCCAAAGACACCCTAAACCTACCTGATGTTCTCCAAAACCCACAATCCACACCTATTTAACATAATGACAAACAAGAACCCAACAAAACCTAATGGAGACACCAAAACACGTCAAAAACACCCCAAACAAGAACGGCATCACCCCCAAAACTGGAAGAAAATACCCCAAAACCATAGATCCACCCCAAAACCACCCTAAACCTACCTGATGTTCTCCAAAAAACACAATTTACCCTTTTCCAACACGATGACCAACGAGAACCCAACAGAACCCAACAGAGACCCCAAAAAACGTCAAAAACACCCCAAACAAGAACGGCATCACCCCCAAAACTGGAAGAAAATCCCCCAAAACCATAGATCCACCCCAAAACCACCAAAAACCCACAATCCACACCTATTTAAACATAATGACAAAACAAGAAACCAACAAAACCTAATAGAGACACCAAAACACGTCAAAAACACCCCAAACAAGAACGGCATCACCCCCAAAACTGGAAGAAAATCCCCCAAAACCATAGATCCACCCCAAAACCACCCTAAAACTACCTGATGTTCTCCAAAACCCACAATCCACTCCTATTTAACATAATGACAAACAAGAACCCAACAAAACCTAATGGAGACCCCAAAACACGTAAAAAACACCCCAAAAAATATCGGCATCACCCCCAAAACTGGAAGAAAATACGCCAAAACCATAGATCCACCCCAAAACCACCCTAAACCTACCTGATGTTCTCCAAAACCCACAATTTACCCTTTTCCACCATGATAACCAATGAGAACCCAACAAAACCCAACGGAGACCCCAAAAAACGTCAAAAACACCCCAAACAAGAACGGCATCACCCCCAAAACTGGAAGAAAATACGCCAAAAACCATAGATCCACCCCAAAACCACCCTAAACCTACCTGATGTTCTCCAAAAACCACAATTTACACTTTTACAACACGATGACCAACGAGAACCCAACAGAACCCAACAGAGACCCCAAAAAACGTCAAAAACACCCAAACAAGAACGGCATCACCCCCAAAACTGGAAGAAAATACACCAAAACCATAGATCCACCCCAAAACCACCCTAAACCTACCTGATGTTCTCCAAAAACCACAATTTACACTTTTACAACACGATGACCAACGAGAACCAAACAAAACCCAACGGAGACCCCAAAACACTTCAAATACACCCCAAAAAAGAACAGGATCACGCCAAAAAAATAGAAGAAAACCCCAAATACCATAGATCCACCCCAAAGACACCCTAAACCTACCTGATGTTCTCCTAATCCCAAAGCACACTCCAAACCACCATAAAACACATTAGGAATTCAACGAAACGCAACGGAAACCCCAAAACACTTCAAAATCACCCGAAGAAAGGAGAGGATCACTCCCCCAAAAAGAAGAAAACCCCAAATACCATGAATCCACGCGAAAAACTCCCCCTAAACCTACCTGAAGTTCTCCAAAACCCACAATTTACCCTTTTACAACACGATGACCAACGAGAACCCAACAGAACCAAAACAGAGATCCCAAAAAAACGTCAAAAACACCCCAAACAAGAACGGCATCACCACCAAAACTGGAAGAAAATCCCCCAAAACCATGGATCCACCCCCAAAGACACCCTAAACCTACCTGATGTTCTCCAAAAACCACAATTTACCCTTTTCCAACACGATGACCAACGAGAACCCAAACAGAACCCAACAGAGACCCCAAAAAACGTCAAAAACACCCCAAACAAGAACGGCATCACCACCAAAACTGGAAGAAAATACCCAAAATCATAGATCCACCCCAAAACCACCCTAAACCTACCTGATGTTCTCCAAAACCCACAATCCACACCTATTTAACATAATGAAAAACAAGAACCCAACAAAACTAATGGAGACACCAAAACACGTAAAAAACACCCCAAACAAGAACGGCATCACCACCAAAACTGGAAGAAAATACCCCAAAACCATAGATCCAACCCAAAGACACCCTAAACCTACCTGATGTTCTCCAAAAAACACAATTTACCCTTTTCCAACACGATGACCAACGAGAACCCAACAGAACCCAACAGAGACCCCAAAAAACGTCAAAAACACCCCAAACAAGAACGGCATCACCACCAAAACTGGAAGAAAATACACCAAATCCATAGATCCACCCCAAAACCACCCTAAAACTACCTGATGTTCTCCAAAACCCACAATCCACACCTATTTAACATAATGACAAACAAGAACCCAACAAAACCTAATGGAGACACCAAAACACTTCAAATACACCCCAAAAAAGAAACAGGATCACGCCAAAAAAATAGAAGAAAACCCCAAATACCATAGATCCACCCCAAAGACACCCTAAACCTACCTGATGTTCTCCTAATCCCAAAGCACACTCCCAACCACCATAAAACACATTAGGAATTCAACGAAACGCAACGGAAACCCCAAAACATTTCAAAATCACCCGAAGAAAGGAGAGGATCACTCCCCCAAAAAGAAGAAAACACCAAATACCATGAATCCACGCGAAAACTCCCTCTAAACCTACCTGATGTTCTCCAAAACCCACAATTTACACTTTTACAACACGATGACCAACGAGAACCCAACAGAACCCAACAAGAGATCCCAAAAAAACGTCAAAAACACACCAAACAAGAAACGGCAATCACCACCAAAAACTGGAAGAAAATCCCCCAAAACCATAGATCCACCCCAAAGACACCCTAAACCTACCTGATGTTCTCCAAAAACCACAATCCACACCTATATAACATAATGACAAACAAGAACCAGACAAAACCTAATGGAGACCCCAAAACACGTACAAAAACACCCCAAAAAATATCGGCATCACCCCCAAAAGTGGAAGAAAATACGCCAAAACCATAGATCCACCCCAAAACCACCCTAAACCTACCTGATGTTCTCCAAAACCCACAATTTACCCTTTTCCACCATGATAACCAACGAGAACCCAACAAAACCTAATGGAGACACCAAAACACGTAAAAAAACACCCCAAACAAGAACGGCATCACCACCAAAACTGGAAGAAAATCCCCCAAAACCATAGATCCACCCCAAAGACACCCTAAACCTACCTGATGTTCTCCAAAACCCACAATTTACCCTTTTCCAACACGATGACCAACGAGAACCCAACAGAACCCAACAGAGATCCCAAAAAAACGTCAAAAAACCCCAAACAAGAACGGCATCACCACCAAAACTGGAAGAAAAATACCCCAAAACCATAGATCCACCCCAAAGACACCCTAAACCTACCTGATGTTCTCCAAAAACCACAATTTACCCTTTTCCAACACGATGACCAACGAGAACCCAACAGAACCCAACAGAGACCCCAAAAAACGTCAAAAACACCCCAAACAAGAACGGCATCACCACCAAAACTGGAAGAAAATACCCAAAATCATAGATCAACCCCAAAACCACGCTAAACCTACCTGATGTTCTCCAAAACCCACAATCCACACCTATTTAACATAATGAAAAACAAGACCCCAACAAAACCTAATGGAGACACCAAAACACGTAAAAAAACACCCCAAACAAGAACGGCATCACCACCAAAACTGGAAGAAACTACCCCAAAACCATAGATCCACCCCAAAGACACCCTAAACCTACCTGATGTTCTCCAAAACCCACAATTTACCCTTTTTCCAACACGATGACCAACGAGAACCCAACAGAACCCAACAGAGACCCCAAAAAACGTCAAAAAACACCCCAAACAAGAACGGCATCACCACCAAAACTGGAAGAAAATCCCCCAAAACCATAGATCCACGCCAAAACCACCCTAAAACTACCTGATGTTCTCCAAAAACCCACAATCCACACCTATTTAACATAATGACAAACAAGAACCAGACAAAACCTAATGGAGACCCCAAAACACGTAAAAAACACCCCAAAAAATATCGGCATCACCCCCAAAAGTGGAAGAAAATACGCCAAAACCATAGATCCACCCCAAAACAACCCTAAACCTACCTGATGTTCTCCAAAACCCACAATTTACCCTTTTCCACCATGATAACCAACGAGAACCCAACAAAACCCAACGGAGACCCCAAAAGACGTCAAAAACACCCCAAACAAGAACGGCATCACCCCCAAAACTGGAAGAAAATCCGCCAAAACCATAGATCCACCCCAAAACCACCCTAAAACTACCTGATGTTCTCCAAAAACCACAATCCACTCCTATTTAACATAATGACAAACAAGAACCCAACAAAACCTAATGGAGACCCCAAAACACGTCAAAAACACCCCAAACAAGAACGGCATCACCCCCAAAACTGGAAGAAAATACCCCAAAACCATAGATCCACCCCAAAGACACCCTAAACCTACCTGATGTTCTCCAAAAACCACAATTTACCCTTTTCCAACACGATGACCAACGAGAACCCAACAGAACCCAACAGAGACCCCAAAAAAACGTCAAAAACACCCCAAACAAGAACGGCATCACCACCAAAACTGGAAGAAAATCCCCCAAAACCATAGATCCACCCCAAAACCACCCTAAACCTACCTGATCTTCTCCAAAAACCACAATCCACACCTATTTGACATAATGACAAACAAGAACCCAACAAAACCTAATGGACACACCAAAACACGTCAAAAACACCCAACAAGAACGGCATCACCACCAAAACTGGAAGAAAATACACCAAATCCATAGATCCACCCCAAAACCACCCTAAACCTACCTGGTGTTCTCCAAAACCCACAATTTACCCTTTTCCACCATGATGACCAACGAGAACCAAAAACAAAACCCAACGGAGACCCCAAAACACTTCAAATACACCCCCAAAAAGAACAGGATCACGCCAAAAATAGAAGAAAAACCCCAAATACCATAGATCCACCCCAAAGACACCCTAAACCTACCTGATGTTCTCCTAATCCCAAAGCACACTCCAAACCACCATAAAACACATTAGGAATTCAACGAAACGCAACGGAAACCCCAAAACACTTCAAAATCACCCGAAGAAAGGAGAGGATCACTCCCCCAAAAAGAAGAAAACCCCAAATACCATGAATCCACGCGAAAACTCCCCTAAACCTACCTGAAGTTCTCCAAAACCCACAATTTACACTTTTACAACACGATGACCAACGAGAACCCAACAAAACCAAACAGAGACCACAAAAACCTTAAAAAATACCCCAAACAAGAATGGCATCACCCCCAAAACTGGAAGAAAACCCCCAAAACCATAGATCCACCCCAAAGACACCCTAAACCTACCTGATGTTCTCCAAAAACCACAATTTACCCTTTTTCCAACACGATGGCAAACGAGAACCCAACAGAACCCAACAGAGATCCCAAAAAACGTCAAAAACACCCCAAACAAGAACGGCATCACCACCAAAACTGGAAGAAAATACCCCAAAACCATAGATCCACCCCAAAACCACCCTAAACCTACCTGATGTTCTCCAAAACCCACAATCCACACCTATTTAACATAATGACAAACAAGAACCCAACAAAACCTAATAGAGACACCAAAACACGTCAAAAACACCCCAAACAAGAACGGCATCACCACCAAAACTGGAAGAAAAATCCCCCAAAACCATAGATCCACCCCAAAACCACCCTAAAACTACCTGATGTTCTCCAAAACCCACAATCCACTCCTATTTAACATAATGACAAACAAGAACCCAACAAAACCTAATGGAAACCCCAAAAACACGTAAAAAACACCCCAAAAAATATCGGCATCACCCCCAAAACTGGAAGAAAATACGCCAAAACCATAGATCCACCCCAAAACCACCCTAAACCTACCTGATCTTCTCCAAAACCCACAATTTACCCTTTTCCACCATGATAACCAACGAGAACCCAACAAAACCCAACGGAGACCCCAAAAAACGTCAAAAACACCCCAAACAAGAACGGCATCACCCCCAAAACTGGAAGAAAATACGCCAAAACCATAGATCCACCCCAAAACCACCCTAAACCTACCTGATGTTCTCCAAAAACCACAATTTACCCTTTTCCAACACGATGACCAACGAGAACCCAACAGAACCCAACAGAGACCCCAAAAAACGTCAAAAACACCCCAAACAAGAACGGCATCACCACCAAAACTGGAAGAAAATACACCAAAACCATAGATCCACCCCAAAACCACCCTAAACCTACCTGATGTTCTCCAAAAACCACAATTTACACTTTTACAACACGATGACCAACGAGAACCAAACAAAACCCAACGGAGACCCCAAAACACTTCAAATACACCCCAAAAAAGAACAGGATCACGCCAAAAAATAGAAGAAAACCCCAAATACCATAGATCCACCCCAAAGACACCCTAAACCTACCTGATGTTCTCCTAATCCCAAAGCACACTCCAAACCACCATAAAAACACATTAGGAATTCAACGAAACGCAACGGAAACCCCAAAACACTTCAAAATCACCCGAAGAAAGGAGAGGATCACTCCCCCCAAAAAGAAGAAAACCCCCAAATACCATGAATCCACGCGAAAACTCCCCCTAAACCTACCTGAAGTTCTCCAAAACCCACAATTTACCCTTTTACAACACGATGACCAACGAGAACCCAACAGAAACCAAACAGAGATCCCAAAAAACGTCAAAAACACCCCAAACAAGAACGGCATCACCACCAAAACTGGAAGAAAATCCCCCAAAAACCATAGATCCACCCCAAAGACACCCTAAACCTACCTGATGTTCTCCAAAAACCACAATTTACCCTTTTCCAACACGATGACCAACGAGAACCCAACAGAACCCAACAGAGACCCCAAAAAACGTCAAAAACACCCCAAACAAGAACGGCATCACCACCAAAACTGGAAGAAAATACCCAAAATCATAGATCCACCCCAAAACCACCCTAAACCTACCTGATGTCTCCAAAACCCACAATCCACACCTATTTAACATAATGAAAAACAAGACCCCAACAAAACCTAATGGAGACACCAAAACACGTAAAAAACACCCCAAACAAGAACGGCATCACCACCAAAACTGGAAGAAAATACCCCAAAACCATAGATCCACCCCAAAGACACCCTAAACCTACCTGATGTTCTCCAAAAAACACAATTTACCCTTTTCCAACACGATGACCAACGAGAACCCAACAGAACCCAACAGAGACCCCAAAAACGTCAAAAACACCCCAAACAAGAACGGCATCACCACCAAAACTGGAAGAAAATCCCCCAAAACATAGATCCACGCCAAAACCACCCTAAAACTACCTGATGTTCTCCAAAACCCACAATCCACTCCTATTTAACATAATGACAAACAAGAACCCAACAAAACCTAATGGAGACCCCAAAACACGTAAAAAACACCCCAAAAAATATCGGCATCACCCCCAAAACTGGAAGAAAATACGCCAAAACCATAGATCCACCCCAAAACCACCCTAAACCTACCTGATCTTCTCCAAAAACCACAATTTACCCTTTTCCACCATGATAACCAACGAGAACCCAACAAAACCCAACGGAGACCCCAAAAAAACGTCAAAAACACCCCAAACAAGAACGGCATCACCCCCAAAACTGGAAGAAAATCCCCCAAAACCATAGATCCACCCCAAAGACACCCTAAACCTACCTGATGTTCTCCAAAACCCACAATTTACCCTTTTCCAACACGATGACCAACGAGAACCCAACAGAACCCAACAGAGATCCCAAAAAAACGTCAAAACACACCCCAAACAAGAACGGCATCACCACCAAAACTGGAAGAAAATCCCCCAAAACCATAGATCCACCCCAAAGACACCCTAAACCTACCTGATGTTCTCCAAAAACCACAATTTACCCTTTTCCAACACGATGACCAACGAGAACCCAACAGAACCCAACAGAGACCCCAAAAAAACGTCAAAAACACCCCAAACAAGAACGGCATCACCACCAAAACTGGAAAGAAAATACACCAAAACCATAGATCCACCCCAAAACCACCCTAAACCTACCTGATGTTCTCCAAAACCCACAATCCACACCTATTTAACATAATGACAAACAAGAACCCAACAAAAACCTAATGGAGACACCAAAACACTTCAAATACACCCCAAAAAAGAACAGGATCACGCCAAAAAATAGAAGAAAACCCCAAATACCATAGATCCACCCCAAAGACACCCTAAACCTACCTGATGTTCTCCTAATCCCAAAGCACGCTCCAAACCACCATAAAACACATTAGGAATTCAACGAAACGCAACGGAAACCCCAAAACATTTCAAAATCACCCGAAGAAAGGAGAGGATCACTCCCCCAAAAAGAAGAAAACACCAAATACCATGAATCCACGCGAAAACTCCCTCTAAACCTACCTGATGTTCTCCAAAAAACACAATTTACACTTTTACAACACGATGACCAACGAGAACCCAACAGAACCCAACAGAGATCCCAAAAAACGTCAAAAACACACCAAAACAAGAACGGCATCACCACCAAAACTGGAAGAAAATCCCCCAAAACCATAAATCCACCCCAAAGACACCCTAAAACCTACCTGATGTTCTCCAAAAACCACAATTTACCCTTTTTCCAACACGATGACCA